>NC_056750.1:855629393-855714393 GCF_019279795.1 Protopterus annectens
GTGCAGTAACAGTACAACACTGACTCATTACCACTTTTCAGGTAAAACTCTCAGCAGCTGTCATTGTTATTCACATAAGTAGAAGTCGTTGCCTAGCCAGATTTGGGTTTTTGTCTATGTGCAGTCATTTCAAGCCACCACCCCCACCATGTTCTTTCTGTCATTTTTACAATTTGTTTGATAGACAGTAAAGTCCCCATTGTGGTTATATGCTTCATATTTTTTGAAAACTACTGCAATTGAACATTGTATCACTGGGCTGCTTTCCTGGATCAGTCTTGGTCTTTTCACATGTTGTCTTGGTCTGCTCTCCATTCAGTCTCCCTTGCTTCAGGTAGGGTTGCCACCTTCGTTCACGGCTAAAACCGGAGCCACGTCACACCCCTCGCATCACCAGTAACACCGCCCACCCGCCCCACCCCCTCTCCCACCAACATACCGCCTATTTTGTGATGTCACGACAGCATCACTCAACGGGAACGCCCTCTTTTTTCATTCCCGCCGCCTGCTTTTGGCTGATTTGCTATGCTTTTCTGTAAGAAAAGCATAGTAAATCAGCCGATTTACAAACTCCGATAGTCCGTTTCCTTTTTGAAACAGAATACCGGAGTTTGTACAGTGTTTTCCGGACTACCGGAGAATCAGTTTGATTTCCTGATAGTCCGGAAAAAAAACGGAAGGGTGGCAAGCCTAGCTTCAGGTTTGTTTTGGACTTATGGTTATGGAAATTTATTTTTTTTTCATAATTTGGTAAATAACTTTGCAAGAGAGCATCTGAATGTGCTAAGTAATACCTCATTTTGAAAAGATTATTTATAGTTCTAACATGGTAAACGAATGGTGCCTGTATGTTGTACTCATAGGCAGATATCAAAGTTTGTTTCGGACTTAGGTTATGGAAGTTATGATTTTTTCATATTTTGGTAAATAACTTTGCAAGGGAGCATCTGAATGTGCTTAGCAATACCTCATTTTGAAGACTGTCTTCATAGCTCCAACATGGTAAAATAACTTTGCCTCTATGTTATACACATGTACAGATATCAAAGTTGGTTTGGGACTTAAGTTATGGAAATTATGATTTTTGTTTCATATTTTGGTAAATAACTTTGCAAGGGAGCATCTGAATGTGCCAAGTAATATCTCATTTTGAAGACAGTATTGCTGGTTCTAACATGGTAAAAGAATTGTGCCTGTATGTTTGACACATGTGCAGATATCAAAGTTTGTTTCGGACTTAGGTTATGGAAATTATGATTTTTTTTTTCATATTTTGGTAAATAACTTTGCAAGGGAGCAACTCATTGTGTGAAGTAATACCTCATTTTGAAGACAGTGTTACTCCTTACAACACGGTAAAAGAACTGTGTCTAGGCACTGTACACACGTACAGATATCACAGTTTGTTTAGTCTTGTACGAATATGAAAATTATACATTTACAATACTTCTCATTATTATGCCCATATCTTTGCGAGGGAGCATGGTAATCACACAAATGATGCGTCATTTTGAAGCTGACATTCAGATGCACAACTTCTACACTGATATGTAGGCTCTGTCTGTTACAGGTGATGAGATATTATGCTTTGTTTATTTATCAATTATGAGAAATAATATATTAATCATATTTCTGTGAATATCTCATGAAAGGAGCATCACACAGTAATGGTTAAGGTATCATTTTAAAGCAGACATTCATACTAACAAATTAAATTCAAATGGTATGGGTCTGTATGGTACATAGACCAAGATATTGTGCTTTGCTTTTCCAAAAAGGTAAAAAATTTGCACAATATCAGCATTCCTTGCCAAATATTTAATAATGACTTTGATATGCACTATCAACATTTACACTGTTGGAAAGGTCAGTGTCTGCTGAAGAACTTTCACGTTTACATTTTTAGTGTAGCTCTTATAGTTAAAGAGTTATGAACATTTGTTTTCTGTATAGAATTACAAATGGATTTTCTGAAAATGAGCTCAGGCTGCACTGTTGTTCCTATGGTGGAATTAAGCAGGCAGCTTTTTCTCAGCTGCTCCGGAGTGAATGAGTTAAACATAGCGGTTGTCGGAGGTTCCGACGACATAATGTAGTTGAATTTTCTGCCAAAATAATGTCGGGCAGTATCAGCCCGACGCTCAATAGTGCGTTTATTGAACCTAGCGCAAAACCGACAACCAGAAAAGTACAGTTTTGTACCTACCATAAATGTAGATGTTCGAGTGCTAATACAGCTGCAGTCATAACAGATGGGGTTTCCTGTCGTCAGGCGGGTCCTCGGTCGGCCGAATTCCAAAGTCTAGGTCCGGCGTCGGTTGTCGTCGCTTCTTCCCTGACGTCAGTGCGACAGGGGTACCCTCCTTCCCCTCTTGGGACAGGCCTATTGGCTAACACCTCCTCATACAACCTGATTGGGGTATTCATTTATGGTGTATTTGCTTGCAACTACTGTTTTTTGATTATATTGCATTGCATTATTACATAAATGTATGTATTGCCTTCCTTCTGGGGGCACCTGACATCTGGGGCAAGAAAAACTGAAGAAAATGGCGTTGGCTGGTACTTTTATACCCCTGTCGCACTGACGTCAGGGAAGAAGCAATGACAACCGACGCCGGACCTAGACTTTGGAATTCAGCGGACCGAGGACCCGCCTGATGGCATGCAGCTGTATTAGCACTCGAACATCTACATTTATGGTAGGTACAAAACTGTACTATGTTCATCTTGCATACAGCTGCAGTCATAACAGATGGGTAGAATCCCAAAGCTAAAAAAGGGGTGGTAGGCACTAGGTGGAACTAGGAGGAGCCATGATGCCCTGCAAGACTGCAGTGGCAAAGCCTGCTCTAGTTTTGGAGTATAATGGTAGGTGATAGTGCTTGGAGAAGGTATGCACAGAACTCCAAGTGGCTGCTTCCAAAATATCTTTGGTAGGAACCCCTCTGAGGAAAGCTGCAGAGGTAGCTGTGGCCCTTGTGGAGTGAGATCTGATGCCTGCAGGTACAGCTTTACCATGAAAAGAGTAACAAAAGCGTATGCAGTGGGCTATCCATTTTGAGATTGTCTGTTTGGAAGTTGGCTTCCCTTCAGATCCTGTAGCATAGGACACAAAGAGTTGTTCTGATTTTCTGAAAGGCTTTGTTCTGTCCAAATAATAACGCAGCTGTCTGTGGATGTCCAAGGAATGTAGTAGTCTCTACCCTTTGTTTTGAGGATTAGGGTAAAGGGTAGGCAAGTGGATAGCTTGATTCAAAGCTACCCTGGATACCACCTTTGGCATAAAGGACGGATTGGTTCGTAAGGAAACTCTGTCCTGATGGAAAATGATGAAAGGCTGCACAGCCATGAGGGGTTGTAGTTCCGATACCCTGCGAGCTGAGGTGATAGCCAGAAGGAAGGCCGTTTTCCAGGACAAATATTGCAATTCTGTTGAGGCAGCTGGCTCAAAAGGAGGCAAGGTCAGTTTTTCTAGAATGAAACTGAGGTCCCAAGCAGGTACTTGTTGTTTCCTTGGGGGTTTTATATTCTTAGACCCTCTGAGGAACTGTCTAAAGAGGGGGTGAGAGAATAAAGGAGGATCAGTGTTGTATTCTGCAGAAATGGCTGAGGCATGGATTTTGATGGAGGAGAATGAAAGTCCACAGCTTAGCATCTCAGCTAGATACTGTAATATTTGAGGTAAATTCAGTATTCCAGGATTCTGGCCCTTTTTCTCATTCTAGGCACAAAACCGTTTCCATTTTGCGGGGTAAGCCTTTCTAGTAGAAGGCCTTCTGGCCTCCAAAATGACATCCTGCACCTCCTTGGAGAGTAGGATCTGTTGTGAAGTTAAGGAATCTTCCATGCGGTCAGATTGAGTGTTTTTAGCTGACTGTGAAGAGTTTTGAAGCTGTGCTGAGTCAGAAGAAGAGACATTAGAGGAAGGCTCCATGGTGGGGAATGCGTCAGGCTTCTCAGAAGTGGGTACCAGTGTTGTCCTGGCCAGTCTGGAGCAATGAGAATCATCTTTGGTCTGTCTGCTCTGGTTTTTAATAGAACTTTGGGCAGCAGAGGAAAAGGTGGAAAGGCATAAACTGTCATTTTGTCCAATTGAAAGAGAGTGCGTCCACTCTCCAGGCCTGTGGATGAAAAGTCCTTGAGCAGAATTTTGCCAATTGGTGATTTTTGTGGGAGGCAAAGAGATCTATGTCTGGCCTTCCCCATGCTTGAATTAGCTCTGTAAAAACTTGAGGATGCAACTTCCATTCGTGTGGATCTGTCATATTTCTGCTTAGGTTGTCTGCCAGAGTGTTTTCCTTGCCTGGCAAGTACTGTGCTTGAAGTTCGATTTGTAATTCCAGAGCCATGTTCCAAAGAGACATGGCCAGCCTGCATAGGCGGTATGAATGGGTTCCTCCCTGTTTGTTTATGTACCACATTACTGTGGTGTTGTCTGTCCTTATCAATAGTTGACCTGGATGCAGAAGGTCTTTGAAAGCTATAATAGCTATTATTACTGCTAGCATTTCCTTTTGATTGATGTGTAGGTGCTTTTCTTTTTGGGACCATTTGCCCTGAATGCACCGATCTGTCATGTGCGCCCCCAGGCGTAGTCCGAGGCGTCTGTTGTGATGACTTGAGGCTTGCAGAATGGGAGACCTGTGTTTCTTCGGCATGCTTGAGCCCACCACAGAAATTCCTTTTGAAGACATGGAATCAGTGGTATTATTGTTTCCAAACTGTGGCTGTGCTGAGACCATAGATTTTTCAGGTACCATTGAAGTTTCCTCATATGCAGCTTTGCACATGGGATTAGTAGGATGCAAGATGCCATGAATCCCAGAGCCTGCAGGATTTTCCTTGCCTGGTGCAATTTGCTAGTTTTCTGAAGTATTGAGTTAGTTGCTCCTGTTTCTCTGGCGTGAGGTAGGCTATCTGGGTGTTTGTGTCCAAGTTGGCACCCAGGAAAATTATTGTTTGAGGGGGTATTAGCCTTGATTTCTTTTTGTTGACTGTGTATCCCAGAGAATTCAACAACATTATTACAAAAGCCAGATGTTTCAGAAGTATGTGCTTGCTGTCCGTTTGGATCAGGCAGTCGTCCAAATATGGGTATATTTGCATCCTTTGAAGTCTGCAGTAGGCAATTACTGATGCCAGGCATTTCGTAAATACTCTGGGCGCAGTAGATAAGCCAAAGGGCAATGCAGAGAATTGATAATGGGTTGAACCTGCAAGAAATCTGAGGTATCTTCTGCAATCTTGTCTGATTGGGACATGCAGGTATGCCTCCTTGAGGTCCAGTGTTACCAGCCAAGACTCCTTGCCCAGCATGGGAAGAAGCTGCTGTAATGTGAGCATCTTGAATTTTGGCACGAGTAAAAATGTGTTTAGGATGGATTGGTCTCCAATCTTTTCCCTTCCTTGGTACCAGGAATAGTCTGGAGTAAAAACCTTGACCTTGTTCTTGTGTAGGTACCTCTTGAATAGCTTTCATGTCCATGAGATTTGAAATCTGTTTTTGTGCTTCTGCCCTTTGATTGTGTGGCAGGTTTGGCATGCCTCTCATTTTTGGAAGGGTGTGAAAATGGAATCTGTAGCCTCTGTTTATAATGTCCAGAATCCATTTGTCTTTTGTGACAATCTGCCAATTTTTCGAAAATAATGCCAGTTTTCCGCCTAAGGGTGCTGCCATTTGAGCCTTGCTTGGCATGTAAAGGGGAAGTCATTGGTTCTGCTTTCTGAATGGCTGTGAACTATCCTCTCCACCTCTTGGTGTAGGTGCTTGCCATTGTCTGCCTCTAAACGATCCTTGAGATTGCCCTCTGCCCCTCGGGCGCCTGTATCTACCTCTTTGGGGTCTGTCCTTGGCTGGAAAGGACCAATTTTTGGAAGGCCAATTTCTACTGAAACATGGAGGTTGTACCTGTAGGAAATCTTTCACTGTTTGCATTGATTTAGCCTTTTCCTCCATTTTCTTTAATACCTCCTCTGCTTTAACACCAAATAATACATCTTTTTGCAGAGGGGCATCTAGTAATTTAGCTTTGACATGATCTGGTAAGGTTTGCTCTTCGAGCCAGGCACGTCTATGTATGACTGATCCTGTAACAGCAGCTCTACATGAGGCCTCTAAAGCATCAAAACCACATTGCAAGGTATGTTTACCCACTTGTTCTGCACTGTGCATCAAATCCTGCAACTCCTTCAAGTCTGGTTGTTCAGGATGGGACATTTTGCTTCTCAACTGTGATAACAGAAACTGTTGGTACTTTAACATATGGAACGGGCAGTTTAATGCCCTCATGGTTAAGGTGGCCGAGGTGTATACCTTTTTCCCCCACCTTTCTAAAGCTCTGGAATCTCTCTCTGAAGGTAATGGATTTTTAGCAGTGGAGGCCTTAATTCCCTTGGGGCCCTGTGAGATAGTTTCTGGGTCAGCCGCACGGCTTTTGTATAGGAATTGGTGTGAGTCAGCAACCCGGTAATACCTGTCAGGCTTGACTGGGGCTGGAGGTAAAGAGTCTGGGTTAAGGCAGGCCTCCGAATACACATCATCTAGAATGTCTAAGACAGGAGGTATAGCCAAAGGTCTGTGCTGAGGAAGCAAGAGAAAATCCCTAAGCCTTTTCTTGGAGTCTGAGTACTCTTGGCCTTCCCAGTGGAAGTGTTCCCTCAAGGTATGCAAGGTTTCCCCAAAAGAGTAATCCTCAGGGGGGGAGACAGAGGGAATGGACTCCTCTGCATCAGAAACTTCAAAAGGGGAGTATGAATGTTCCTGGTCATCAGAATGCTCTGAAATAATGGAGGCCTGGTCCGAGGAGGGGGATTCTTCCTCCACTCTGGGCCTTTTGTCCGGGGGGGGGGGGTTGAGAACCCCTGATAAGAGTAATCAAATCTTCAGCCATTTTGAGCATCTGCTTTTTAGGCATGGGACCTTGAGAAGGGCCCTGGTGGAGCTTGTCTCTTAGTATGCATGGCTGCTTTAGACTTACCAAAAGCCTTGATGGAAAAAGAAGAGGAAGGCCTGAAGACACCTTGAGAGGTGGCAGACCTGTCTAAACTCTGAGTTTCACCGCCAAGAGTGGCTTCGGTATCGGTAGTCGGGGTGTGGGCCGAAGAGCCTGCGACCTCGGGTACGGTAGACACCGCCAATTTAGTGTCGTCGGTAGTCAGGGGCTGCGTAGGCGCCTCACTGAGAACCGGACCACCTGTAGTCGGCTTTGGCGTGGTGTCGGTAGAAGCCATGCACCTCGTACGTCGGTCCTTATCTTTGCGTCTTTTACTCAAAACTGGAGTCGGAGTATCCGACGACATAATGTAATTAAATTTTTTGCCAAAATAGTGTTGGGCGAACTCCGCCCGACGCTTAATGGTGCATCTGTTGAATGTAGCACAAAAACGACAGGCCGAGATGTCGTGGTCTGGGCCTAAGCAAGGAATGCAGAGGGAATGAAAATCCTTATGCGGTATTTGCTTCCCACATGAAATACAATTATTAACTTTGTCTGACATCAGTCTGAGGCAAGAAAAGCTTCCCCAACGGGGTACTTAAGCTTTCAAGAAGACTTCGGTTGCAAAATATTCGCAATCTCAGGAGCGGGCCGACCGGCACTTGCGAACTGCTTCTGCTTCAGGCACCGCGTGGCAAGAAAGACTAAAGAAAATGGCGTCGGCTGGTTCTTTTATACCCCTGTCGCACTGACGTCAGGGAAGAAGCGACGACAACCGACGCCGGACCTAGACTTTGGAATTCGGCCGACCGAGGACCCGCTTGACGGCAGGAAAACCCATCTGTTATGACTGCAGCTGTATGCACGATGAACATCGTCATGGTCTGGGCATAGGCAAGGAATACAATAAGAATGAAAATCCTTATGAGGTATTTGCTTCTCACAAGAAATACAATTATTAACTTTGTCTGACATCGGTCTGAGGCAAGAAAAGTTTCCCCAACGGGGTACTAAGCTTTATAGAAGACTTCGGCTGAAATTCTGTTAGAAATTCTCAGGAGCTGGCCGACCGGCACTTGCGAACTGCTTCTGCTTCGGGTACCGCGTGGCAAGAAAGACTGAAGAAAATGGCGTCGGCTGCCTCTTTTATACCCCTGCCGCACTGACGTCAGGGAAGAAGCGACGACAACCGACGCCAGACCTAGACTTTGGAATTCAGGCCGACTGCGGGACCGCCTGATGGCAGGATAACCCATCTGTAATGACTGCAGCTGGTTAACCATAGCATTCTTCTTAAAACTCTATCTACCCTAAACATAAGCCCCTCCTCTATATCTTGGTTTAACAGCTACTTATCAGGCCATCAGCAAACAGTTCTCTGGAAAGACCAACTTGTCCCCCCTACTGCCAGTTACCATAGGAGTCCCTCAAGGGTCTACTCTTGCTCCCTTACTTTTCTCTCTGTATACTAACCACATCACTTTATCTTCACCTTCTGTGTCAGTAGTACAATACGCAGATGACACCACCCTTATTTGCGCCGCCTCCACCCTATATGAACTTCAATCCCTAATCCAAAACTACTTTACCCTCGCAGAAACGTGGTTCACTAATATCAAACTTCTTCTCAATCCTAAAAAAAAAAAATTATTCTATTTGGCCCAAGAAAACCACTGCCCCTAAGGGATAGCTTCTCCAACAGATCCAAAGACAATATTCAAATCAGCCCTACCACACACACACACACTAAACTGCTAGGTGTAGAAATTGACAACAATCTTAAATTCGACATCCATATTGCTCAAACCATCAAGAATGTTTACAAAAAACTCGGACTCCTTTATAGGAATAAACACTTTTACCAAAGTAACCATTGCAAGGACCCATCTCCTATCCATCCTACATGCCTCTCCCACATTAACAAATCTCTGTCAATCTGACCTAAAAAAAAAATGGAATTTTGCTACAACAAAACCACCAAATTTGCTACCGAAGCCTCTTATAGATCCCATCAATGTCTGTCACTTAAGCAGGTCAACTGGTTGGAGCTATCTCATATGCTACTACTGAATCACCTATCTACTGCAAACAAACTCTATTACTTTCCCAATCTAATCCCCACACTTCAGCAACTCATACATCCACACATCCCCACTAGACCCCTTAGATGCAGCAACCAGAACCTCATAACGGTCATCAAGCACAGAAATGATGCTGGCAAATCCCTTTTTGCCAGCACCATTGCCAAAAAATGGAACACACTACCAAGCCAAACAACCACTACCACCTCCACTTCTCAGTTTAAAAAACTCCTGAAAAAACATTTTCAAAATAATTGGCTATGCTCATGCCACTCCCCAGGCTAACCCTTAACAAGTTAATCACCTCTGTACCCCAGCTATTCATAGACAGTCTGTCTCCTGAATACTAAAAACTGCTTCTTTTTGATATTTTTTATCTCAATTATTGATTATTGTATGCATTCTTAATTTATTCCACATTGTCTGTGTCATCTCTTTCTGTGTATGCAAGGGTCTCATGAATTGAAATTAAAGTTCTGTGTAATAACCTTGTATTCTGTGTGTTTTTCTGGAAATTATCTCCGCAGGCCTCCACTGTAAATGGACCTGTGTTCAGTCAGACTTTCCCGGTTGACAAATGTAAAATAAAATAAATAAAAATACATGCCGGCCTCTTACTACCACAAATATAGCACTGTCTTTTTCCCCTCTTCTACCACTACTGGAGCTCCTCTAGCTATCAGTATTACTACTTCCCTTTGTTCTTGCCCCCAATATTCTGCTGAATATTCATCCTTTAATCTTTTCTTTGTCAGATTCACATGCTCATTTCTTTCTAAAGCTGCTTCCTGCAACATTGCTGGGGAGTACTAAGTGAAAGACGACATTTGGGCATTGCCAAAATTCTTGCAAACCATTCAGCGTCAGTTTCACCCCGGGACTTGTTATCCATAATCCTGACTATCTGAATCCCTTCCTTCTCCACGTTATCTCCAAAGATCATTTATTGAAAGTGTTAAAAGACCAAAAGTACTGCTTACTCCTTGGCATCTGACGATATACCTGGTTGGGTAATAGTGTTTCCTAGGAAGACATGCTCCACAAAGTGACATGTTTAGCTGATTATTTTGTTCCTGATGAGTGATGTACTACAGTGGTGATGGCTCTCTAAGTGTGGCCTTACAAAAGACCTGGGTAATTACAGACCTGTCATCCTAAAAGCCTCATCTGCAAAGCCATGGAGAGTATTACAACTGATCTTGTAAACTAGGATATTAAGAGTTGTCTTGGACTTCATCCCCCAACAGTTTGGTGCTGTGAAAGGTAGATCTTGTCTTCTGAATCTTGTAAAGTACTGTAAAAAATCATGGAGGCTGTACACTTTGGCTAGGCAGTATACCTTGATCTGGACAAGGCCTTCAACATTTCTTATGCCGGCATCATCCAGAAGCTAAATGCTTTAAAAATGACCCGTGTGTGGTAAGATGGACGGCAAACTGGCTGAATGACAGAACCCCACAGTGTAAAACTGACCCATGTACGGTAATATGGATGACTGACAAAACCCAACGGTGTAAAACTGACCCATGTTGTGGTAAGCTAGATGGCAAACTGGTTGAGTGACAGAACCTCAGTGTAAAAGTGACCCATGTGTGGCAAGATGGATGGCAAACCGGCTGAATGACAGAACCCTACAGTGTAAAACTGACCCATGTGTGGTAAGATAGATGGCAAACTGGCTGAATGACAAATCCCCACAGTGTAAAACTGACCCATGTGTGGTAAGATGGACAGCAAACTGCCTGAATGACAGAACCCCATGGTGTACAACTGACCCATGTGTGGTAAGATAGACTGCAAATTGCCTGAATGAAGAAACTGTTGCAGAAAACAGGAAAATCCCAGGATACAAAAAACTCCCTTACCAGCCGCAGTAAGAAGCTAAGATCCCTCATAAAATCCTCCAAAGCTAGTAGACCCATGTACGGTAAGATGGGTGACTGAAAGAACTCAACGGTGTAATACTGACTCGTGTGATGAGCTAGATGGTAAAATGGCTGAGTGACAAAGAACAGTTGTGTACACTTATCATAAATGTAGATGTTAGACTGTATTCACTGTTGCAGTCCTAACAAATGGGTTATCCGGCTCCCGGTAGCCCTTAGTCGGCCAGAATACTAAAGGTAAGTAAAAATGCTGTCGGTTGCAAAGGACATCAGGGCGCCCGATACAAAAGGAGGCAGCCAACATCACTTCCTCAGTCTTTCTTGCCATAACAGTCAGGAGCACCCAGAAAATAACGCTTAAAGCAAAAACCACTTTGGCAAATAAATTAAGCCTGCACCTCAGGAAAAGAGAATAGGAGAGGACCCCAAAAAGGGGGAAGGAGGGAGGGAAACCAGGACTACAACAGTGAACACACACAAACATCTACATTTATGGTAAGTGTACACAACTGTACTATGTTCGTGTTTCACTGTTGCAGTCCTAACAAATGGGGTGATTACCAAAGCCCAGAGAAAAAAAGGGGGAAGGAACCAGCAACATCAAGGGTTGGAGATAATGCCCTGCAACACCGGAGTGGCAAACCCTGCCCTGGCTCTGGAAAACAGAGGCAAATTATAATGCTTTGTGAAAGTGTGAACAGAAGACCATGTGGCAGCTTCCAAAATGTCTTTAGTAGGGACACCCCTTAGAAAGGCTGCAGAAGTGGAAGCCGCTCTAGTAGAGTGGGTCCTAACCCCTTGAGGCGGAGCTTTGTCATGAAAGGACTAACAAAAGGTAATGCAATGTGCAATCCATTTAGAAATGGTTTGCTTAGAAATAGCCTTGCCCTGGATTCCAGGGGCAAAACTGACCAATAACTGTGCTGATTTTCTAAGGTCCTTAGTCCTGTCCAGGTAAAACCTGAGCTGTCTCTGCACATCAAGAGAATGCAGGATCCTTTCATCTCTATTGCATGGATTAGGTAGGAAGGTGCATGGACTGATTAAGAGTCAGGCTGGAAACCACCTTAGGAATGAAGGAGGGATTAGTCCTCAGAGATGCTCTATCTGCATGGAAAATAAGAAAAAGCTCCACAGCCATCAAAGCTTGCAGCTCCAAAACCCTCCTTGCTGAAGTTATAGCCAAGAGGAAAGCAGTCTTCCAGGAGAGAAACTTTAAATCTGTAGAGGCAGCTGGCTCAAAAGGAGGACGAGTGAGTTTCTCTAGAACAAAATTAAGATTCCAGGCTGGAGTAGGTGCTCTTCTGGGAGGTTTTAAGTTTCAACCACCTCTGATAAACATTTTTATCGAGGGATGAGAGAAAATGGGCTGTTCAAGAGAACAATGAGCAGAGATGGCTGAAGCATGGATCTTGACAGACGAAAAGGAAAGACCACCCTGAAGCAAATCAGCCAGGTATTCTAGGATCAGATGAAGGGTAGGTTGGGAAGCAGACTCCCCCCTCTAGCCTGCATCCATTGAGAGAACCTTTACCATTTGCCAGCATAGGATTTCCTAGTGCTAGGCCTCCTGGCCTCCCTCAGTACATCAACCACCTGTTGGGAAATGGAGGAAGAAATGGAAGGAGTCATACAATGAGCCATGCTGCCAGATGGAGAGACTGAAGGTGAGGATGTAGAATGTTTCTCCCTTCCTGAACCAAAAGTTCTGGCTTCAGAGGAAGATGCTAAGGAGGAAGATGGGAGAGACTGCGAAGCAGTGGATACAAATGCTGTCTGGGCCAGTCCAGAGCTATGGGAATAGTCCTTGGACGTTTGTCCCTGATCTTCACTAATACTCTGGGAAGAAGAGAAAGAGGAGGGAAGGCGTACACTGATAGCAACGTCCAAGGGAAGGACCGAGCATCCACTGTTCAGGCTCTGCTGTGCTGCTGTCTGGTGCAGAAGAGAGGTAGCAGATGACTGTCTGGGGAGGAGAAAAGGTCCACCCGAGGAGTGCCCCAACTTTGAATGATGCTGTAAAAGACTGCTTTGTTCAGCTGTCACTCATGAGGATCCAGGGTTTGCCTGCTCAACTGGTCCACCAAAACATTGAGCCTTCCTGGAAGAAACTTAGCTAGGAGATGCAGGCCCAAGGATGCTGCTATGGACCAAAGACTCATGCTCTGTCTGCAATGGAGGTAAGAATGAGTCCCCTCCCTGCTTGTTGATGTACCACATGACCGTGGTGTTGTCTGTCCTGACAAGCAGGGTCCCAGGAGAAAGAAGATGCTTGAAAGCTAGTAAGGCCTGCTGAACTGCTATCAACTCCTTTAGGTTTATGTGCAGGTGCATCTGCTGGGCATTCCAACGTCCCTGTATGCATGTGCCATCCAGGTGTGCTCCCCAGGCATAGTCCGATGCGTCTGTAGACAGAACTTGAGTGGCAAGAGGTGTCAGAAAAGGCATGCCTTTGTTTTGTAGACAGGCTGTTGCCCACCAAAGAAACTCCATCTGCAGAGATGGAAGCAGAGGAATCATCATATCCAGGTCCACTCTGTGTTGACACCAAATGTTCTTGTACCACTGCAATTTCCTCATATGCAGTCTTGCATATGGAATCATGAGAACACAAGATGCCATGAATCCCAGAGCTTGCAGGTATTTCCTTGCAGGGAGCTGGGACAGGCTTGCCAAGTCCTTGAAGTAAACTGAAACTTGTCTGCTTCTCCTGGGTGAGATGCATCATCTGAGCGGCTGTGTTCAGACTCGCTTCCCAGGAAAGTTATCTCATTGGATGGCACCATTTTCGATTTTCCCACATTGAGAGTGTAACCCAGGGAAGAGAGAAGAGTCTTTACGAATTCCAGATCCTTTAATATCTGTTCCTTAGAACTTGCTTGAATCGGACAGTCGTCCAAGTATGGGTAAATCTGAATTTTCTTCTCCCTGCAAAAAGCAATGACTGGGGCCAGGCACATTGTGAAGACTCTGGGAGCAGTAGATAAGCCAAAGGGCAGTGCAGAGAATTGGTAATGTTGCTCTCCCACCCTGAAATGAAGGTACTGCCTGCAACTTTCCCTGATAGGAATGTGCAGATAAGCCTCTTTGAGATCCAAGGTTACCAGCCAGGAATCCTTTTCTAGCAGTGGTAGCAACTGATGCAGAGTAAGCATTTTGAACTTTGGAAATACTAGAAAAGAGTTCAGAATGGAAAGATCCAGGATAGGATGCCAGGTGCCTTCTTTTTTTGGAACTAGGAAAAGCCTGGAATAAAAGCCCTGGCCTACATGCTGAGTAGGGACTGATTCTATTGCTCCCAGATGAGACAGAGACAAAATTTGTTTTTCTACTTCTGCCCTTGGGCTTGGAGGAACATCCAGGAATCCCACGGGAGCTGGAAAAGTGCTGAAAGAAAACTTGTGCCCTAGGGACACCGTTCTGAGAACCCATTTGTCGTCTGTGATAGTGGCCCAGACATTTGCAAAAAGGGCCAACCTTCCCCTAAAGGACTCTCCCGGCAAACAAGAACAGGCAGAAGTTGTAAAAAGTCATTGAGAGTGTTTTGATTGAGATGCAGACTTGGAGCTTCCCCGTTTATAAGTGGAAGTCTGCCAATGCCTAGACCTTTGAGGGGTAGCCCCCTGCCCCCTAAAAGATTTGTAACCTCTAGTCCTGGAACGGTTCTATCTACAAGTATCAGGAAAGGTCCAACTCTTGGAAGGGTAATTCCTACTAAAGCGAGGGGGTTGAACTTGCAGAAAATCCTTAACAGTCTGCATGGATTTCGCCTTATCCTCCATCTTCTTTAGTATCTCCTCTGCTTTGCTGCCAAAAAGACTGTCTTTATGCAAAGGTACATCCAAAAGCTTAGCTTTGACAGATTCTGGAAGAGGCTGTTCTCTGAGCCAAGTGTGCCTTCTAATAACAGATCCAGTAGCCGTAGCCCTGCTGGAGGCCTCAAGGATGTCAAAACCGCAATGCAAAGAATGCTTATTAACCAGAATGGTGGAATTTAGCAAATCCTGCATGTCTTTACTCTTTGCCAAAAAAGGTACACTTGCTATGCTAGACTTAAATAGCCTCCAAGGTGTGCTGCTGATACTTCAGCAAATGAAATAGACAATTGGTAGCCCTAATAGCTAGGGTGGCTGAGGTATAAACTTTCTTGCCCCACCTATCTAGGTTCCTAGACTCCCTTGTCAGAGGGAACAGGAGTCCTGGTAACAGTGGCCTTAACTCCTTTAGGGCACTGAGAAATAACCTCTGGATCCGCCAACTGGTTCCTGAAAAGAAACAGATGAGAATCAGGGACCCTGTAGTACCTGTCAGGTTTCTTGGGAGCAGGAGAAACCGAATTTGGATACAAGGAATTTTCCAGAAAAACATCATCAACAACTTCCAACACAGGGGGAATAGAAAGAGGCTTATGATGAGATAAATCCAGAAACTCCCTAATCCTTTTCTTGGATTGGGGATAATTCTGACTTTCCCATTTAAAATGTTCTCTGAGGGTATGTAAAGTATCACCAAAAGAGAAATCCTCTGGATGAGAGGCCGAAGGGATGGACTCCTCTGCATCTGAAACCTCAAAAGGAGAAAAAGCCTGAGAAAATTCCTCATCAGCATAAATGCTGGAAGAATCAGAACCTGAGCAGGACAAAACCTCAGGGGAAACATCTCTACTCCTTTTAGACGGAGGTGGCTGAGAACCCCTAATAATAGTCAACAAATCATTAGCCATTTTAATCATTTGGGATTGAGGGGAATGAAAAGAAACTGGAGCCTGCCTTTTCACAGGCTTACGAATGGAAGATTTACCTGCAAGCCTGAAGGACTCTGGAGGCCTGGCAACCGCCGAAGTTGTAGCAGAAGTCGAAGGAAGACATTTGCTGTCAGAACACAAAATGGAGGCCTCGGACCCCGGACTCAGCTTAGCGATTCCAGCTCCAGCAGAAGAGGCGATGGGCGACAGGTCGAAAGGCAAAATAGAGGCCGAAGGCCTAAGGGACTCTGACTCAATCAAGGCCTGCGGTTGTAGATCAGCGGATTGCAGGGACTGCAAAGGCGTCTCACTGGCTACTGCCTGACTGACGACCAACTTAACCTCATCTGAGGACTTAGCTTTCTGAGGCCTGTTGCAGTCCTTAACCTTACATTTCTTTGGAACATCTGAAGCCTGAAGACTGGCGGATGCCATAACAAACTTAGGCCAAACTCCAAAATGCCTAGCCAAAATGTTAGCTCAACGATGGATAGTACACGGATTAAAGGAGGCACAGAGATCACACTTGGAAATGTCGTGGTCAAGGCCTAAACAAATAATGCAATAGGAATGAAAATCTCTATGAGGAAAGTACAGTTTTGTACCTACCATAAATGTAGATGTCCGAATTGGATAGCATCTGCAGTCATAACAACTGGGTTGTCCTGTCGTCAGGCAGCCCTTCAGTCGGCCGGATTCCAAAGTCCGGGTCCGGCTTCGGCTGATGTCGCACTTCACCCGACGTCATCTCTGTTGGACTTCGGGTATAAAAGCATCAGCCGACGCCATTTTCTTCAGTGTTTCTTGCCCCAGATGCCAGAAGCCCTATAGAAGGCTAAAAATTTTGGATAGATGCCAATGTTTCCAAAAGATAGAGGTAAACACAAAAATAAGCATGTATGTACATAAACACAAACAAATACACCATGAAAGAAATCCCCCCACTAGCTAGCTATTAGAAGGGTAAACACCCTAGGAGTACCACAGAGGGAAGGAGGGAGGTAATCCTGACTGCAGATGCTATCCAATTCGGACATCTACATTTATGGTAGGTACAAAACTGTACTATGTCCTTCATGGATGCATCTGCAGTCATAACAACTGGGTAGAATACCATAGCCAACTAGGGAGGAGGATAAAAGTAAATTATGGTGTGTTTAGGATCCCTTGCAGAACAGCAGTGGCAAACCCTGCTCGGGATCTGGAATATAGAGGTAAATTATAATGCTTGGCAAATGTATGCACGGAGGTCCAAGTAGCCGCCTCAATAATGTCTTTGGTAGCCACTCCTCGTAAGAAAGCTGTGGTAGTGGCTGTTGCCCTTGTAGAATGAGGTCTTATGTTCTGTGGAATTGGCTTTCCATGGAAGGAGTAACAGAATCGTATGCAATTTCCTATCCATTTGGAGATTGTCTGTTTGGAAATAGCTTTTCCTTCCCTTCCTGTTGCATAGGCTACGAAAAGTTGGTCAGTCTTTCTGCTATTTTTTGTTCTGTCCAAGTAGTAGCGTAGCTGTCTATGTACATCCAAGGTATGCAGTATTCTTTCCCTCTGTTTTGTGGGTTGGGAAAGAAGGTAGGCAGGTGGATTGCCTGGTTTAAAGACACTCTGGATACCACCTTAGGCATAAATGTAGGATTAGTCCTCATGGACACTCTATCTTGGTGGAAGATTAGAAAGGGTTGCACTGCCATTAAGGCCTGTAGTTCTGAAACCCTCCTTGCTGAAGTAATTGCCAGTAGGAAAGCAGTTTTCCATGACAGGTGTTGTAGGTCTGCTGTTGCTGCTGGTTCAAAAGGTGATAGTGTCAATTTTTCTAGCACAAAGTTCAAGTCCCAAGCTGGCAATGGTGGTTTCCTTGGAGGTTTTACATTCTTGATTCCTCTGAGGAACTGCCTGAGCAAAGGGTGTGAAAAACAGGTGGATCAAAACTGTATTCTGCTGAAATAGCTGATGCATGAATCTTGATGGAGGAGTAGGACAGGCCTGAATGAAGTAGTTCGCCAGATACTCCAGAATGTTAGGCATATCTATGTTTGATACATCTTTTCCTCTTTCAGAGCTCCAAATGACAAACCTTTTCCATTTCCCAGCATAATTCCTTCTAGTTGAAGGCCTGCGTGCTTCAAGAATAATGTCTTTAACTCTTTGTGAAAGTTCTGTATTAGCAGCTGCTATGTGATGTTCCATGCAGTCAGTTGCAGCGTTTTAGGTTTGGATGCATGGTGCTGAAGTTGTTCTGAGTTAGCATCAAAGGCATCAGGGGAATTGGCCACATATTGTTCCGAGACATGCTCCTCAGCAGTGGGTACCAATGCTGTCTTGGCCAGTTTGGAGCTATCAGGATTATTCTTGGACGTTCCTCCTTGATTTTTAGTAGTACTTTGTGTATCAAGGGAAGAGGTGGGAATGCATATGCTGTTAGGCCTTTCCAGCTGAAGGAGAGCGAGTCCACTTTCCATGCTAGTGGGTGGAATGTCCTTGTGCAGAATTTTTGAGCTGGTGATTGAGAGGTGATGCGAATAGATCTATCTGAGGCATTCCCCATTTCTTCGAGATGGTCTTGAAGATATCCGGGTGCAGCTGCCATTCGTGGGCATCCGATGTGGTCCTGCTTAACATATCTGCTAGAGAGTTTTCTTTTCCTGGCACAAATATTGCCTGTAACTGGATGTTGTAGCTGAGTGCCAGGGTCCACAGCTCCAAAGTCATTCTGCATAGGGGGTAAGAATGAGTGCCTCCCTGTTTGTTGATGTACCACATGACTGTGGTGTTGTCTGTCCTTATCATCAAGTGGTTCTCCTTGAGAAATGGTCTGAACTTTTGGATTGCCAGTTTTACTGCCAGCATTTCTTTTAGGTTTATGTGCAGGTGAAGTTGGTCCTGTGTCCACAATCCTTGTGCATTTGTCCAGCATATGCGCCCCATCCTAGGTCTGAAGCATCTGTTGTGATGGTCTGGCTTGCTTGACCCTTGCGAAAGGGCAGGCCTGGGTTTGACTGGCATGCCTGAGCCCACCATAGGAACTCCTGTTTTAAGCATGGTATTAGTGGGATTTCCGTTTCTAGGCTGTGTCTGTGTTGGGACCATAAATTCTTTAGGTACCACTGTAGTTTTCTCATATGTAGTCTGGCAAATGGAACCAAGATTATGCATGATGCCATGAAACCCAAGGCCTGCAGTACCTTTCTTGCTGTTAACTTGTTCAGTTTTGTTAGTGCCAAGAAGTAAAGAGGGAGTTCTTTTTGTTTTTCTGTAGTTAGGAATGCCATTTGTCTTACTGTGTCCAATTCCGCTCCCAGGAAAGTCCTTGTCTGGGATGGTATCAGTCTTGACTTTTGTAAATTGACTGTGTATCCCAGTGCTTGAAGCAAGTAAATGACCCTTTGTAAATCTGTTGTCAGCTTGCTTTTGTTGTCTCCTTGTATCAGGCAGTCGTCCAGGTATGGATAAATTTGAATCTCCTGTAGTCTGCAATGGGCGATTACTGATGCCAGGCATTTTGTGAATACTCTGGGCGCAGTAGATAAGCCAAAGGGCAATGCTGAGAATTGATAGTGCTCTGATCCTGCAAGAAATCTGAGGTATCTTCTGCAGATTGGTCGAATGGGGACGTGCAGGTATGCCTCCTTGAGATCTAGAGTTACCAGCCAACACTCCTTGCCCAGCATGGGAAGAAGTTGCTGTAGGGTCAGCATTTTGAATTTTGGGACAATGATGTAAGTATTCAGGGTGGACAGGTCTAGAATTGGTCTCCAACTTTTTTCCTTTCTTGGCACTAGGAATAGTCTGGAGTAGAACCCCTTTCCTTGCTCTGCTGTTGGCACTTTCTCCACAGCTCTCATGTTTGCTAACTCCATTATCTGTTGTAGAGCCTCTGTCTTTTGATTTGGAGGTAGATTTGGCATTCCTCCTTTGTCTGGTAAAGTGTGGAAGTGGAACCGGTAACCTTGATCTATGGTTCGTAAAATCCACTTGTCCTTTGTTATGTGGTGCCAGTTTTTTGAAAATAAGGTTAGCTTTCCGCCTAGAGGAGCTGCTATTTGTTCCCTGGTAGGCGGGTTTAGGATTAAGTCACTGTGGCTGTGTTGATGTAGTGGCAGGTGTTGAGTCTGTGCCTCTGTTGTTACCTTGCCACTGTCGTCCTCTGTAGGCACCTCCTCTGGATTGGTTTCTGCCTCTGGAACGTCTATTCCTGCCCCTTTGAGGTCTTGTGGAGTCAGGAAAGGACCAATTTTTGGCAGGCCAGTTCCTGCTAAACCTTGGGGTTGAACCTGCAAGAAATCTTTAACTGTCTGGACTGATTTTGCCTTTTCTTCCATTTTCTTCATAACCTGTTGGGCAGGTGTACCAAACAAACTTGTTTTATCCATATGAGCATCTAGCAATTTAGATTTAACATGATCCGGTAAAGCTTGCTCCTTTAGCCATGCATGCCTTCTAATTACAGTGCCAGTCATGGCTGATCTAAATGAAGCCTCCAGTGCATCATAGCCACATTTTAAAGAATGGTTACTAACTTGCTGTATGTTATTTACCATTTCTAATACATATTTCTTATCAAGAGATTCATCAGTGGTTAGCTTTTTAGTTAACTGATCAAGCATAAACTCTTGGTATTGTATCATGTGAAACTGACAGTTTAAAGCTCTAGCTGAGAGAGTGGCTGAAGTGTAAACCTTTTTACCCCATCTGTCTAATGACCTTGCTTCCCTTTCAGAAGGAACAGGGTTTTTAGCTATGGTCGCGGCAACTGCCTTGGGACCCTGGGAAATAGTTTCGGGATCTGCAAGAGGGCCTTGTAAAGGTGGTGATGAGTGCCTGGCACGCTGTAAAACCTGTCTGGTTTGGCAGGGGCTGGGGTAAAGAATCTGGAGCGGAGCAGACATCATTGAAAGCATCATCCACCACAGAGAGAACAGGAGGTATAGCTAAGGGCCTGTGCTGTGGAAGGTGCAGAAGGTCCTAAGTCTTTTCCTGGAGTCTGAAAAATCCTGTTGCTGCCATTGTAACTGTTCTCGCATGGCATGCAAGGTTTCCCCAAAGGAGAATTCTTCTGGTGGGAAGCAGCTGGAATGGATTCTTCAGCATCAGAATCTTCAAAATTGGAGAAAGGAGCCTCTGGCTGGTCAGTTATGTCTGATTCATCAGCAGAATCATCAGAGGACACTGGCTCATGGGGCTCTGCCCTAGGTCTCTTCTCTGGGGGCTGAGAGGCCCTGTCTGGGTGAGATTGAGATCCTCTAATTAATGAAATTAAATCTTCTGCCAAAGTAAGCATTTGAGAACTGGAAGAGGGCCTGGTTGAGGGGGTTTAACAGGCACTGTTTTAGTAGTCTTGGCTGCTTTAGCCCTGGCGAAGGCCTTAATGGACATGGCTGCTGGAGGCCTAGCAGCACCACGTGCTGGGGTAGAGACATCCAAGGGAATGGTGTCTGATAAGTCAGTGGTAAGCACCGTAGTGGGTAAAATTTCTGAGGCCGATTCAAGAGTGTTAGCAGGGACCTCAGTTGTAGAGATAGATTCAGCTGTATTTTGATCAGTTTTCTCGGTTTCGCCGAAACCGAGACACTCATGATTTGCTTAACCGTGGTTTCGGCCGAAACCGCGGACCGCGATGTCGGTCTTTTCTTTGCGTTTTTGGCAGAATGCGTGGTCGGGGATCCGACGGCATAATGTACGCAAAATCAGAACCGAAAAACTGTTCTGCAAACTCCGACCGACGCCTGCGTCGTCGGTTGAAAGAAGCACAGGCGAACAGGCTGCTACGCCGTGGGCTGGGCCTAAGCAAGGCAGGCAGTAAGAGTGGAAATCTTTATGAGGTATTTGTTTCCCACAGGTTAAACAATTATTAACTTTTTCTGACATCGGCTGAGGCAAGAAAGAGTCCCCAACGGGTACTTAGCTTTAGAAGTCTTCAAGTAGTATTCGGTAGAAGTAATCTCTGGATCCGACCGACCGCACTTGCGAACAGCTTCTGCTTGGCCACGCGGCAAGAAAGACTGAAGAAAATGGCGTCGGCTGATGCTTTTATACCCGAAGTCCAACAGAGATGACGTCGGGTGAAGTGCGACATCAGCCGAAGCCGGACCCGGACTTTGGAATCCGGCCGACTGAAGGGCTGCCTGACGACAGGACAACCCAGTTGTTATGACTGCAGATGCATCCATGAAGGACATTCTGCTTTCCACAGGTAAGGCAATTAACTTTTTCTGACAATTTGTTAAGGCAAGAAAAGAGGATCCCCAACGGGGTACTTAGCTGTAGTAGACTTCAACTCTTGTAGTCAGAAACAAACAAAGGTAAACTGCCGACCGGCACTCGTGCATGAAAAGCTTCTGCTTCGGTCTCCGTGGCAAGGAAGACTGAGGAAGTGACGTCGGCTGCCTCCTTTTGTATCGGATGCCCTGCCGTCCTTTACAACCGATGTCATTTTTACTTAACTTTGGTATTCTGGCCGAACGAGGGCTACCGGGAGCCAGATAACTAGGACTGTAACAGTGAAACACGATGAACATCCCCACAGTGTAAAACTGACCCATGTGTGGTAAGGTGGGTGACTGACAGAACCCAATAGTGTAAAACTGACCAATGTGTGGTAAGACAGATGGCAATCTGGCCGAGTGACAGAACTCCACAGTGTAAAACTGACCCACGTATAAGATGGATGACAAACTGGCTGCAGTATAAAGTGCAGGTGCCTCATCAGGAGGTATGGAAGTGACCAGTGCTGCCAGTCATGGTTTGGTGCTCCTTCTGGCTAACAGTCACACCCAAACTCTCCAAAGTTAATTCTCTTCTTCTATACTCTTGGTGTCCTAAACATGAGTGTAAACTAAATGCTACAAAGTGCAGTCGTTTCACTTTTGGGAGACAGACCTTTCCAGTATTCATACTTTATGGACACACACCACTACAAAATGAAAATGTGCAGGCCCACAGGTAAAGCATTGACTGCAACCCGGATATCAGCGTCACCTGGCTTTTGACAATTCCCCACTCAGACATCATCGAGAAACTCACTCAGCTGGGAGTCAACCCAGATGTCAATAGATGGGTAGCCATCTGGCTCACTGACAGAATGCATACAGTCAAAGTTGGGGATTCCATCTCTACCAGTGGTGTTCCACTAGGATCTGTGCTGGGCCCACTACTGTTTGGAATCTTTCTCAGAATTCCAGGTGAACATAGATGGCCTGTGGCTTACCAAGTTCGTCGATGACTGCAAACTGGGTGCAATCACAGTCCCCCCAAACAATGCTGACATACTACAAAAAGGGATCACACAGACAAATAACAGGTCTCAAAGCCACAGAGTTAAACTAAATGCAAAAAATTAATCAATTTAACATTTGTTAACCAGGAAAATCCAAATTGGAATGTAGCCAATTGTCAGCGGAGGTCCGTGGAGAAATGCTTCACGCACATGTCTTTATAATGTGTCATTATCCTTTTCGGCAAAGGGAAAGTCCCTGCTAATTACAATATTAACTGAACCCCCCCCCCCCCCCAAGCTCAAACCCTGTGGTGAGAGGTTTGGGAACACAGGTTGATAGCAACCTTAACTTTGATCACCATGTGTCCAAGTGGTAAAGAATGCCTTTTATGTTGTACATCTCATAAGTAAGGGCATTACATCCAGAGCTAAGAATGTTATACCTGCTCTGTACTCGAACCTCATCAGACCACTAATACAGTACAAAGCTCCCTTTTGTATGTACCTCACCAGACACCTGCAGCAACTGGAGAGACCTCAGAGGTTTCTCACCAAGAAAATTCAGGGCCTTCAACACATGACCTACATGGACAGACTGAAGGGCCCTGTCACTGCACTCTATCTTATAGGCTGCTGAGAAGCGACTTGTGCCTGGCCTACAGAGCAGTCTCAGACCCTGCCCTAATACAAATGTTGCACATTTGCAAGTCAAATGGGAAAAGATTCACTCACTCTAGGGATCCTAACCTAGCCTGCAACATTAACAGGATATGCTGGAGAGACAGATAAGTCTTCCCAGAGACTGTCACCACTCTGAAACTAACTCCCAATTTATGTAAAACAGCGCACCTCAATGACCATATTTAAGTGTAACTTTGACAACTGGATGGGAGACTGTAAACTTACTCGAGGGGCGTCACCCATGTCGCTTTTGAATAAGGGCAGTTGGTGTTGATTATAGACTCGCGCTGCAAATATAGACCATACAACTTGGTTAGTAAAGGAACAAGGGTATAAGATGGCTAGGCTTATAAAAGTCCTAGGGCCAACAGCCTAGTGACCTCCGATGAACCTATGAAGCAGTGGCTTGGGCAAGGGAAATGCCATGAGGGAGTGGCAGGACTGGCATGTCCATTCCAGGGGAAGGGAAGTTAATTCCTGTCTGAAAGTGCTCCAGTTTAAGTGGAAGCTTGCCAAAAAAACCTGGTGAACTGAGATGTAGGCTAATAGTCTCAAGATAGTGATGGTAACTTTCAGGGGGTCTGTGTGGAAGTACGAACACTGCAAGAAGGCACTAGATTCACGCAGTGACGTGGTACCCATCTCATGACCAGGGGAGTGGTTAGGGCAGGGCATTGGACTCACGCAGTGACTGGTGCCCATCTCATGACTAGGGGAGGGGTTAGGGCAGGTTTAAGGCAAAGGAATAAAGGCTACACATCCTCCACCCAGACTGGTGATGGCTTCGAATTGGAAGGAACACTTGACCACTTCAGACAAGGATGCTCTCTGGTCCAAGACTAGGGAGTAAAATCTGGACTCACTAGCTGGCGGGACGCACCTCTAGTCATGGCCAGCTGGGGGGATGCACCTCTGGTCATGGCCAGCTGGGGGGGATGCACCTCTGGTCATGGCCAGCTGGGGGGGTGCACCTCTGGTCATGGCCAGCTGGGGGGATGCACCTCTGGTCATGGCCAGCTGGGGGGGATGCACCGCTGGTCATGGCCAGCTGGGGGGGATGCACCGCTGGTCATGGCCAGCTGGGGGGGATGCACCGCTGGTCATGGCCAGCTGGGGGGGGATGCACCGCTGGTCATGGCCAGCTGGGGGGGATGCACCGCTGGTCATGGCCAGCTGGGGGGGATGCACCGCTGGTCATGGCCAGCTGGGGGGGATGCACCGCTGGTCATGGCCAGCTGGGGGGGATGCACCGCTGGTCATGGCCAGCTGGGGATGCACCGCTGGTCATGGCCAGCTGGGGATGCACCGCTGGTCATGGCCAGCTGGGGATGCACCGCTGGTCATGGCCAGCTGGGATGCACCGCGGGTCATGGCCAGCTGGGGGGGATGCACCGCTGGTCATGGCCAGCTGGGGGGGATGCACCGCTGGTCATGGCCAGCTGGGGGGGATGCACCGCTGGTCATGGCCAGCTGGGGGGGATGCACCGCTGGTCATGGCCAGCTGGGGATGCACCGCTGGTCATGGCCAGCTGGGGATGCACCGCTGGTCATGGCCAGCTGGGGGGGATGCACTGCTGGTCATGGCCAGCTGGGGGGGGATGCACCTCTGGTCATGGCCAGCTGGGGGGGGGGGATACACCTCTGGTCATGGCCAGCTGGAGGAGATGCACCTCTGGTCATGGCCAACTGGGGGATGCACCTCTGGTCATGGCCAGCTTGGGGATGCACCTCTGGTCATGGCCAGCTGAGGGGGATGCACCTCTGGTCATGGCAAGCTGGGGGATGCACCTCTGGTCATGGCAAGCTGGGGTGGATGCACCTCTGGTCATGGCCAGCTGGGGATGCACCTCTGGTCATGGCCAGCTGGGGGGGGGGATGCACCTCTGGTCATGGCCAGCTGGGGGGGGGGGTGCACCTCTGGTCATGGCCTCAGTAGAAGATACATGCACATCTGAAAACTGAATATGAAATTTTATTATGCGAATGTAAAGATACTTTACATCTTCCATGAGTTTCACTACAAAAATGACATGCAGCCTTGATTAACTTCCACATTACAGACTTCTGAAAACAAAGATTACAGTGAGAATAGACCTTTGTTGTCAAAGCACCCAGAGTATTACATCAATAATATGTCTGCAAACAGAATCCCTGAAACGACAACACATGCAAGAGTTAATATTAATGAAAACACACAATGGTAGAGGACTGGCCACAATGGAGGTTGTAAGATACGAGGAGATCCTGAGAGGACTGGCCACAATGGAGGTTGTAAGATACGAGGAGATCCTGTAAGTAGACCAACAGCCTGGGTGTTGCTTGGCTTACAAGGACAGGACTGATTTACTACCCAAGGGCAATTTCTGCAAAAAAAAGGGCCACTTTTAGGACATGACTGATTTACTACCCAAGGGCAATTCCTGCAAAAAAAAGGGCCACTTTTTCCTTATTGACCACCCTTCACAAGGTTCTGGGTGATAGACCCACAATTGTGTTCAAAAAAGGTACCAATTTGAAATAATTATTTGAAGTACCATTAAAACAGTTTAGATACCACAACCTTCTACCCCTCTGTCCCCCTGTATAAGCACCTAACAATCCCCCGTCTGTCATAATTAACTTCTACCCCTCTGTCCCACTGTGTAAGCACCTATCCCTCTCCCCTGTCTATCATAATTAACTTCTACCACTCTGTCACCCTGTATAAGTACCTATCCCTCCCCTGTCTGTCATAATTAACTTCTACCACTATTGCAGGTACATTCTTACTGGGCATTTTTTTATTGTCAATGGCATAAAATATGCTATTCATGATAAATGTAACTGTGAGAGTTAAGGGGTGGTTTATGTAGCTTTGTGCCAAAAATGCCCTGCATTTTATTTTGGCAAAACTGAGCGTCAGTTAAAACAAAGGATTTATGAGCATATTTATGCCATTTCTAAGAGCACAAATAGCAACGCCTTGGCTAAACATATTTTAGAGAACAATACACATTACTTTAAATTTGTAGTCGCTCAGTCAGTGCCAAGGAACCCTAGAGGTGGACCTTGGCACTTAAAATTAGAGGAGCAGGAGTTAATGTGGCAGCTAAAAACTAATGCCCACATTTATCCGGGCATCAATGATGCTTGTTCCATCAAATGTTTACTTAAACTTAAAGCATTGGAGCGTTAGGTTTTATACATATATATATTTATAAAAAAATCTTTTCAATATATGTTTGGTATAATATATTTAGGCATATTTTATGTTACATGTTATTTAATTATATAAGTTTAGGGTATATATGCCCAATTCTAATCTTGAATAATAGGTTTAATATTGGGATTGTGACATTATAATATATGATTTTCTAGGTCTGTTATTTTAGTAGTTGCATTTTAAGTATGCTTCAAATATAGTAGCTGTCTTTTTAAATGGTGAGTTTATAACTTAATTGAAATTAAGTGATATCAATTTGTTTTAATTGGTTAGTTTACAAAACAAGGCTTTTTACAAGAATATGTGTCTGAAGAAGTGCACACAATAACGTGCATGAAAGCGCTAACACAATAAAGGTTTTTTCAGTGGACTGACTCCTGGTATTGCCATTGGCGTTATTTGTTTTTTATCCCTTAAACAATTGGACTGGCTCGAATTCCATCATTTGCTCTTACTTAATCAGCTACAAACTATCCACTCCATCCTCTATCGACCATCTTTCTGTCCTAGCCTTCTACCTATATCTAAATATTCTCCAACCAGGACACTACGTAGCTCTGACCAAGACCTGCTTCAGATTTATAAACCAAAAACCAAAACAGGATGTTTACTCTATAACTACAACCCTGCCACAACTTGGAACCAACTCCCCCAAGAAATTAGGTCCCTTGACCAAACCAATCATTTCAAGCTAGGCACTGTAGTTATCCTCCCTGAAACTACCCTACCCCCTATTCCTAACACCTCCCCCTCTATCAGCCCTCTCTTTCTTATATTGACCGTTTCTCCCTCTATATGCTTCCCTTCTATCCTCCTCCCTCATCTGTCATAATTAACTTCTACCCCTCTGTCCCCCTGTATAAGCACCTATCCCTCCAGTCTGTCATAATTAACTTCTACCCTCTGTCCCCCTGTATAAGCACCTATCCCTCCCGTCTGTCAAAATTAACTTCTACCCCTCTGTCCCCCTGTATAAGCACCTAACAATCCCCCGTCTGTCATAATTAACTTCTACCCCTCTGTCCCACTGTGTAAGCACCTATCCCTCTCCCCTGTCTATCATAATTAACTTCTACCACTCTGTCACCCTGTATAAGTACCTATCCCTCCCCTGTCTGTCATAATTAACTTCTACCACTCTGTCACCCTGTATAAGCACCTATCCCCCCTGCCTATCATAATTAACTTCTACCCCTCTGTCCCACTGTGTAAGCACCTATCCCTCTCCCCTGTCTATCATAATTAACTTCTACCACTCTGTCACCCTGTATAAGCACCTATCCCTCCCCTGTCATAATTAACTTCTACCCCTCTGTCCCACTGTATAAGCACCTATCCCCCCCTGCCTATCATAATTAACTTCTACCCCTCTGTCCCACTGTATAAGCACCTATCCCCTTGCTATTGCTTTTGTACTAATTATGGTATATAATCCCAACAGGAATTATGAACACATTATTCCTTGATGACACTGGACCTGAGTGTCTCTCTGTATGATTTAATGTAAATGTTATCTTATAACTGTCTGTTTTAGCTGCAAGTATGATTTCTTAACTGTTGTATGTAAAATAACCCAAGAGGAATTATGAAAACACATTATTCCTTGACGACATTGGACCTATGTGTTTCTCTGTATGATTCATTGTAAATGTTTATCTTATAACTGTTGGCTAACTGCAAGTATGAATTCTGAATTGTTGTATGTAAAATTTATAAACTCACTGTTGAGCTTTTCTCCCCGGGTCTCCACTGAAAACGAGCCAAATGCTCAGTTGGACTAACCTGGTCAACAAATGTAAAATAAATGAATAAATACTACAGCTAAGATTATTGCCGCAGTAATAGGTATAATGAGCATAATTGGGTAATTAAACTTATCATACCAGTACATGTTTCAATCATATGCAAGGTCATTGTAAAAACCATCATGGACATGATATTGCTGAATATTGGCAGCCCAAAACAGTGGGCTACATACACGCTGGTTTACAAAGTCCATTGAACATGTGGGAGAAACAGAGAAATGTAGGTTTTGTAAAACCGAATTGGAAACAGTCACACATTTTGTTGCTGGCTGCGACGCACTAATGGCAGAGGGACTGTATACAGAAAGGCCTAACAATGTGGCGAGACTGTTACACTGGAGATGGTGCAAACATTATGATATCGAAGTGGCTGAAAAACACTGGAAACATGAGCCATAAAAAATGACGTTTATATCACATGAGATCAACCCAATATCAACAGTTCAAAAGATAAATGCTAGAAAACCAGATATAGTGGTCCAACAAAAGAAGACAAAAGTAGCACTGATCATTGAAATCACACCTAGTGACTACAGTGTCTTGCGTACACAGAGACACAAAGTCATAAAATACCTGGATCTGCAGGCAGAAACAAGAGCCATGTGGTAGAAAGATACCCAGACAGTTTCAATAGTAGATGGAGCAACTGGTCTTATAAAAAATAATTTAAAATCGTATTTAGATATGTTACCAATACATTTAACACTGTATGAGTTGCAGGAGGAGTCATTACTGGGCACACTGTGGGTGCTGCAAAGAGCACTTTTGGCTGACATCAAAGAGTGAAACAATACTAATTTCATGACCTTTAATCATACTTTGACTTAGGAATGGGGTCCATTCCTGTCATGGTATTAGAAACCCAAAAGACTTGGAGAAATTAAAAAAGACATGATAAACAATGACATAGGAAACCTTCATACATTAGACCCAATTCACTTTGGTTTTGTCAAGGGTAGGTTACGCCTACTCAGTTTGGTGGATTTCTTCGAGAACGTCACCAATGTAATGGACAACAGCAAAACTGCACATCCTGCCTACCTCAACCTGGCCAAAGCATTAAACACAATACCCCACACTTGGGCATTGTAGACTGAAGCTAAGTCTAAAACCCCTGATGTCACCCACTGAACAGATAGCTGGCTCACACTGAGGATGGAGGTCAGGATAGGAGAGTCTGTCCCCACAAAAAAGCCAGTCACTCCCTAAGGGCTCAGTGCCAAAGTCCTCAATTTTGCCTCTACTTCTCTGATGTCATGGCCAACATCAAACTGCAACAGTGAAGAGAAGCACATTACTGTTGTGGTTAAGAGTTTTTACACAGCTGTACTACGTCCTCCTATATCACTGTTGCAGTACTCTTAACCTATACTGCAACAGTAAAGAGAAGGGCATAACTTTTATGGTATGAGTTTTTACACAGTTGTACTATGTCCTCCTATATCACTGTTGCAGTGCTCTTCTATCACTGTTGCAGTGCTCTTCACCTATACTACCAACAGTGAAGAGAAGGACATTACTGTTATGGTACGAGTTTTTACACAGCTGTACTATGTCCTCCTATATCACTGTTGCAGTACTCTTAACCTATACTGCAACAGTAAAGAGAAGGGCATAACTTTTATGGTATGAGTTTTTACACAGTTGTACTATGTCCTCCTATATCACTGTTGCAGTGCTCTTCTATCACTGTTGCAGTGCTCTTCACCTATACTACCAACAGTGAAGAGAAGGACATTACTGTTATGGTACGAGTTTTTACACAGCTGTACTATGTCCTCCTATATCACTGTTGCAGTGCTCTTCTATCACTTTTGCAGTGCTCTTCACCTAAGGGAGGGAAAAGGAAGCCTGGGAGACAGAAGGCATAGGAGAATTCTCCACAAACTTGTGAAGAACAGCCCTGGCAAAGCCTGCCTTAACCCTAGAAATAACATAAAACTTCTAATGTTTAGTGAAAGTATCAGCAAAGGACCAAGTAGCAGTCGCAGGAATGGAGCCAGCATCCAAACCCTTGAAAAGGCACCAGAGGAGGCAAATGCCCTAGAAGACTGTTCCTTTACAGATGAGGAAAGACACTTGTCATGAAAAGAATAAAAGAAAGAAATGGCCTTAGAAATCCAGGAGGCGATTTGTTTGTTTATAAAGAGCCAAACCCAAAGCCCTGGGACGAAAAGAAACAAAAAGATGCTTAGATTTGAGAATAATTTTAGTCTTATTTTAATAATATCACAGCTGTCTCTGCAAATCCAATGTGTGAAGAACCTTCTCACTGGCAGACTGTGGCGAAGGTAAAAAGGAAGGAAGGAAGAAAAAGGACTGATTAGGGGACAACTCAACGACCACCTTGGGCATGAAAGAATTACAAGACACCCTGTCTCTATGAAAAGGAAGACTGGACATGAGTGCCTGAAGTTCAGACATTCTCTTTGCAGAAGAGCTAAAAGAACAGTCTTCCAAGTACAATGTTTGAAGAAAACTGAAGAAGCAAGCTCAAAAGCAGCCTGGGTCAACTTTTCAAGTACAAGACTGAGGTGCAAGAAAGGTGGACGAGGCTTCACAGGAGGCTTGATGTGAAGGATGCCTTTAAGAAATTGCTTGACTTCCAAGCTAGAGGCCAGAGGAAGATGCAATGGTAGATATGCAGAGACTGTTGACAGCTGAGCTTTAACTAAATATGCCACTTCAAAATGGAGCAGATCACACAAGAGAGAGAACCAGAGGAACCTCTCCACAGACAGGGGATCCACAAGGTGAGAGAGGCACCAGACAGAAAATATTTTCCAAGAAGTAAAATAAAAAAAGTCCAAAATAACCACGAAATCCAAAAATGCTCAGCAAACGGGCACCTCTTCAAAATTTTTTATTGCAAAAAAGTCCATATCTCAAGGAAAGAAGGCAAGAATTCCAACAGGTGAGGATTAAGCCACCATAAGTGCTTTCGTTGCCAAAATTATACATTAAAATGGAACTTCATCAGATGGCAGAAAAGAAAAGTACAGTTGTGTACACTTACCATAAATGTAGATGTTCGAGTGTCTTCACTGTTGCAGTCATGACTGTAGGGTTCTCCCTTGCCGGCAGGCAGCCCTCGGTCGGCCAGAATCCCAAAGTCTGGGTCCGGCGTCGGCTGTTCAGCCGTGCTCCCTGACGTCAGAGCGCCAGGAGTACAAAGCTGACAGCCGACGCCATGTTCTCCAGTTTTTCTTGCCCCAGATGTCAGGAGTCCCAAAATGAATAAGGTCCCATAACCTATGCAAATACACCTCAGAAGAATGGTGAAAACAGGAAATACACAAAAGTAAAAATAAGAGGGGACAGGAGGGAGGGTAACCCAGACTGCAACAGTGAAGACACTCGAACATCTACATTTATGGTAAGTGTACAGAACTGTACTATGTTCATCGTGTTTCACTGTTGCAGTCATGACTGTAGGGTAGAATCCCAAAGCAGAAAGTAAGGGAGGTGGTCATAAAGAAGAAGGGGCGGCTAAAAGGCCCTGCAAGACTGCAGAAGCAAAGCCTGCCCTAGACTTAGAGTAGAGAGGTAGATTGTAGTGCTTTGAAAAAGTATGCACTGAACTCCAAGTTGCAGCTTCCAAAATGTCTTTGGTAGGAACTCCCCTGAGGAAGGCAGCGGAAGTGGCAGCAGCTCTGGTGGAATGAGTCCTTATACTCCCTGGGATTTGCTTTCCATGGTGTGAATAGCAAAATCTGATTCCATGAGCAATCCATTTAGAAATGATCTGTTTTAAATGGCTTTACCTTGGGAACTTGAAGCATAAGAAAAACAATTGCTCTGATTTCCTGATGTCCTTGGTTCTGTCCAGGTAAAAACGTAGTTATCTGTGTACATCCAAGGAATGTAAGATCCTTTCCCCTTTATTTTGAGGAGTGGGGAAAAAAGTTGGCAAGTGAATAGTTTGGTTTAAAGCCACTTTGGAAACCACCTTAGGCATGAAGGTAGGATTAGTCCTCAAGGATACCCTGTCTTGATGAAAAATAATATAAGGTTCCACAGCCATAAGAGCTTGCAACTCTGAAACTCTCCTGGCAGAGGTCAGAGCTAACAGGATGGCTGTTTTCCAAGATAAAAACTTGATGTCAGAAGTGGCAGCAGGCTCAAAAGGAGGTAAGGTGAGCTTTTCCAGAACATAGTTGAGATCCCAAGCAGGAATGGGAGGAGATCTAGGGGGCCTTAAGTTCTTAGCTCCTCTGAGAAACTGTCTCATGAGCTGGTGGGAAAAGATTGGAGGGTCTGTATTATAATGAGCAGAAATAGCAGAGGCATGTATCTTAATGGAAGAGAAAGAGAGACCCTTATGTAAGAGGTCTGTCAGGTAAAGTAAAATCAAAGGAATGTTGGGAAGAAGAGGATCAGAATCCTGAGCCTGCATCCAGGAACAAAATCTTTTCCATTTTCCTGCATAAGATTTTCTAGTGCTAGGACGTCTGGCTTCTAAAATGACATCCATAACCTGCTTGGGTAGGAGAGAATGAATCAAAGACCCTGGATTAACCAGGCCGCCAGGCTGAGAGTTCTGACATGGGAGTGTAGAACCTGACCCTGATGTTGGGACAGAAGGTTCGGAGTCTGTGGTAAAACCCAAGGGGGCTCCAGACAAAGGTTTTTCAGAGTTGGGTACCAAAACTGTCGAGGCCAATTCGGGGCCAGCAAGATTATCATCTTGGGCTTGCCCTGTTTGATCTTTAATAATACCCGTGGAAGAAGAGGAAGAGGCGGAAAGGCATATCCCGAGAGGTTTCTCCAACTGAATGACAGTGCATCCACTTTCCAAGCCTGTTCGTGGAAAGTCCTGGTGCAAAAAATCTGTAGTTGATGATTGAGGTGGGATGCAAAGAGGTCTATTTGAGGACATCCCCAGACTGCTGTTATCATCTTGAATATTTTGGTGTCCAGCATCCACTCGTGTGGGTCCGAAAGGTTTCTGCTCAGACTGTCTTGCCAGGAAGTTTTGCTTTCCTGGTAGAAACTGAGCTTGAAGGTCCAGATTGCAAGCTATAGCTGTGTTCCACAGATCCATGGCTAGGTCTGCAAAAGGGGTAGGAATGAGATCCCCCTTGCTTGTTTATGTACCACATAACTGTGGTGTTGTCTGTCCATATCAGTAGTTCTCCTGGTTGTAGAAGTTTCCTGAAGGCCAACAGAGCTTTCTGAACGGCTAACATTTCCTTTAAATTAATATGCAGATGCTTTTGATCCTTTGTCCAAAGGCCCTGCAGACAGTTGCCTTGAAAATGGGCTCCCCGTGCATAATCTGAGGCATCCGTGGTTAGTATCTGAGAGGCAGGAGGCAGACAGAAGGGTTTTCCTTGGTTTAGAGTACATGCCTTGGACCACCAAAGGAATTCCTTTTGAAGACAAGGCAGGAAGGAGATCAGTATGTCTAAACTGTGGCAATGCTGAGACCATACACTTTTTAGGTACCACTGTATTTTCCTCATATGTAGTCTTGCATATGGTACGCAAAGGATGCAGGAGGCCATGTAACCCAAAGCCTGCAGGAATCTCCTTGCAGATAGCTGAGTTAAAGTTGCCAAGGTTTTGAAAGTTGAAGCCAGCTGTAAAGTACAGTTTTGTACCTACCATAAATGTAGATGTTCGAGGATCCCATTGCTGCAGTCCTAACTATTGGGTATAGTCCGCATCCAGTCGGCCTGAATACCAGAGTATAAGGCTGACGTCGGTCAGGGCGCATTAGACTGACGTCAGTACGTCAGGGTACTAATGCGCATGACCGACGTCATATCCTCAGTCTTTTCTTGCCCCAGATGTCAGAAGATCCTAAAAAGACAAGGCCCAAAATACCTGCACCAAAAATATGTACAATATATACAAGAATATATACAAAAAATATATAAGCATGTAACCTCACCTACACAACCACCCCTAAACACAGAGGGGAAGGAGGGAGGGTAAATTGGACTGCAGCAATGGGATCCTCGAACATCTACATTTATGGTAGGTACAAAACTGTACTATGTTCTTCGCTCCCCATTGCTGCAGTCCTAACTATTGGGTAGAATCCCAAAGCAGAGGTAAGGGAGGCTGGCAAATCATAAAGAAGCAGGAGCTGACAACATGCCTTGCAAAACAGCTGTGGCAAAACCAGCCCTAGACTTAGAGTAGATAGGTAGGTGATAATGCTTAGAGAAAGTATGCACTGAACTCCAAGTAGCTGCTTCCAAAATATCCTTAGTTGCCACCCCCCTTAGAAATGCTGTTGAAGTGGCAGTAGCCCTAGTGGAATGAGGCCTAATCCCAGCTGGAATCTCCTTGCCATGATGGGAATAACAAAATGCAATGCAAAAGCCAATCCACCTAGAAATAGTTTGTTTTGACACAGGCTTGCCCTGTGAACTCAAAGCAAAAGAAACAAACAACTGCTGAGACTGCCTAAAATCCTTAGTCCTGCTTAAATAATAACGCAATTGCCTGTGTACATCTAAAGTGTGCAAAATCTTTTCCCCTTTATTTTGGGGATCTGCATAAAAGTAGGCAAATGAATAGTTTCGTTCAAAGCCACACTAGAAAGCACCTTAGGCACAAAGGAAGGTTTAGACCGGAACGATACCATATCCTTATGGAAAATCAAAATGGCTCTACTGCCATAAGGGCCTGCAACTCAGACACCCTTCTTGCAGAAGTAATAGCCAACAGAAAAGCAGTCTTCCAAGACAAGTATTTCAATTCAGCAGTAGCCGCAGGCTCAAAAGGTTGTAGAGTAAGTTTTTCCAACACAAAATTGAGATCCCAAGCAGGAGTAGGAGCTCTCGTGGGGGTCTTATATTCTTTGCCCCTCTAAGAAACTGCTTGAACAAAGGATGCGAAAACAATGGTGGGTCACAATCATAGTGAGCTGAAATTGCTGCAGCATGAATCTTAATGGAAGAGAAGGACAAACCTTTGTCCAATAACTCAGTAAGGTATTGAAGAGCCACACTCAAATTAGGCTCAGAAACCTGCAAATTCTTTGCTGTACTCCAAAATAAGAATCTCTTCCATTTTTCTGCGTACACTTCCCTTGTACTAGGTCTTCTAGCTTCCATAATCACATTTAAAACTTGTTGAGGAAGTTGAGACCTGCTGTGTTTCAACACAGAAGATGCCAGGCTGTTAGATGAAGAGAGTGAAGCTTGACATTGAGCAGATGACCATCCTTCTGAGATAACAGATGAGGAATCAGAGGTAAAGGCCATGGAGGCTTCCTTACCAGACTCCGTAGTAGTGGGTACCAGTGTTGCCGAGGCCAATCTGGAGCTATCAAAATCATCCTTGGCCTGTCTTGCCTGACCTTTAATAGTACCTTTGGAAGAAGAGGTAGAGGAGGAAAGGCATACACATGAAGGTTTTTCCAACTGAAAGACAGAGCATCCACTTTCCAAGCTGTGTGATGAAACCCCTTTGTGCAATACTGTGGCAGCTGGTGGTTTAGTGGAGAAGCGAACAGATCTATGTCTGGAGTTCCCCATGACACTGTCAGTTTTGAAATACATGAAGATCCAGTTTCCACTCGTGGGGATCCATGATTTGTCTGCTTAACACATCTGCTAAGGAGTTCTGTGCTCCCGGCAGAAACCTTGCCTGAAGAGTTAATTGCAAGCTTAGCAGTCTCCCATAAAATCATTGCTTGCCTGCATAAAGGATAAGAATGTGTTCCCCCTTGCTTGTTGATGTACCACATGACAGTTGTGTTGTCTGTTAGAATCAACACCTGCCCTGGAAGAAGTAACTCCTTGAAAGCCATTAATGCAAACTGGACTGCTAACATCTCCTTCATGTTGATATGTAGATGCTGTAGTCTGGCAGGCCACTTGTCTTGTATCCACTTTCCATTTAGATGAGCTCCCAAGCAATGTCCGAGGCATCTGTCGTTAAGATCTGACTCGCCTCTGGCCGGGTCACAGAGAGTCCCTTGTTTAGGTGACATTCCTGAGCCCACCACAAAAATTCTTTTTGAAGGCAAGGTATTATTTGAATGACAGTGTCCAAATCCTGGCAGTGCTGTGTCCATACATTTTTGAGATACCATTGTAGCTTCCTCATATGCAGTTTGGCATTGAGAAGCACCAGAATACAAGATGCCATGAACCCTAATGCTTGAAGGACTGTCCTTGCAGTCAGCACGGACTGATGAGATAGTTGATGGAAGTAAAGTGATAGACTCTTTTGTTTGTCCGGGGTTAAAAAGGCCATCTGGGCTGCTGTATTCAGTCTCACACCCAGAAAGCACATGTCTTGAGAGGGTACTAGACTGGACTTTATTTCGTTCACAGAATACCCTAGGCATCTTAGCACTGCTATGACATGTTCCAGATGCTGTAGAAGGTCTTCCTTTTCTTGAGCCAGAATCAGGCAGTCGTCCAAGTAAGGATAGATTTGAATTCCTTGAAGCCTGAAGTAAGCTATCACTGGAGCCAGAACCTTTGTGAATACTCTGGGCAGTAGATAAGCCAAAGGGCAATGCAGAGAACTGATAATGAGAATTTCCAGCTCGAAACCGCAGATACTTCCTGCAACTTAGCCTTATAGGCACATGAAGGTAAGCTTCCTTGAGATCTAAAGTTACCATCCAGTGATCTTTGCCCAGCAGAGGTAAAAGCTGTTGTAACGTCAACATCTTGAACTTGGGAATGTCCAAAAGTGTTGAGGAGAGATAAATCCAAAATTGGTCTCCACGTGTTCCCCTTCTTTGGTACTAGGAACAGGCGAGAATAAAATCCTAGGCCCCTTTCTGATACAGGGACTGGCTGAATGGCCCCTATCTGGAGTAACTGAGAAACTTGCTTGTGAGCCTCTTTTCTTTGTGTAGGAGGAACGTCTGGCATGCCTTTGAAAGGGGCATTGTATGGAAATAAAATCTGTAACCGTGGTGAATGATATCCAACACCCATTTGTCTTGAGTAATTAAATCCCAATTTTCTTTGAAAAGAGACAGTCTTCCTCCCAAAGGAGCTGCCAGACGGGAATCTACTGGCAGCTGAAAAGACAGGTCATTGGGTCTGTTTACGAAAGGACTGACCCCTGCCCTCACCAGAAGTCTGAGCAGGTGAACTCCTGTTCTAGGCCTAAAAGAACCTTGAGCCCTGCCCCTACCACGCCTAGACCCACCCCTAGACTGGGAATCATAAGCAGGATATGTCCACCCCTTAGCAGGCCAATTTCTACTAAACTTCGGTGGCTGCACCTGCAAAAAACTTTAACAGTTTGCATAGACTTAGCTTTGTCCTCCATTTTCTTTAAAACTGCTTCCACAGGCGATCCAAACAACACATCAGACTGTAAAGGAGCATCCAAAATCCTTGTCTTAACATGCTCAGCTAAATTCTGATCCTTCAACCAGGCATGCCTGCGAAGAACAGAACTGGTAGCAGCCACCCTCGAGGAGGCCTGTACAGCATCAAAACCACATTGCAAAGAATGCTTACCCACTTGTTCAGACACATGAACCAAATCCAGCAACTCTTTACACTCAATACCTTCCGCCAAAGCATCCACCTTAGATTTCAATTGTGAAAGGAGATAATTCTGATATTTTAGCATGTGAAACTGACAATTCAATGCTCTCATGGCTAGAGTGGAAGAAGTATACACTTTCTTTCCCCACCTATCCAAAGCCCTTGCCTCTTTATCAGTGGGAACAGGATTTTTAACCACAGAAGCTTTAACACCTTTAGGCCCTTGAGAAATAGTTTCTGGGTCCGCCCTAGGACTCTTAAACAAATACTTATGAGCTTCGGGCACCCTATAATACCTATAAGGCTTAACAGGAGCAGGAGGCAGAGAGTCAGGGTTCAGGGAAGCCTCCGCAAAAACATCTTCCACCACATTCAACACAGGAGGAATAGCTAAGGGCCTATGCTGGGGTAAAAACAAGAATTCCCTAAGCCTTTTCCTGGAATCAGAGTAATCCTGGCCTTCCCATTTAAAGTGCTCCCTCATGGAATGCAGAGTCTCTGAAAATGAGAAATCCTCAGGAGGAGAAGCTGTAGGAGTGGAATCATCCACATCAGAATCAGAATAAGTAGGATACTCCTGCAAGTCTTCCGCAGAAGACTCTGAAGCCTCTGAACACTGTTCAAAACTATCAAACTCCGGTTCCACCCTAGGCCTCTTATCAGGCGGGGCATAGAACCTCTAATCATAGTAATCAAATCTTCTGCCATTTTAAGCATATGTTTCTTAGGTACAGAACCCGAAATGCTAGGAGAAGCCCCCACTGAAGCTGAACTAGGCCTACCTCTCAAAGAAGTTTTGGCAACAGAAGGAGAGGCTCTAACTACCTTGGGAAGAGAGGGAAGAACAGTCACCTGAGAAGCCCCTCAGCCTGGCCTACCTCCTGAGAAGGCACATCCTGTAACAGTAAAGTTTCTGCCTGGGACTCCATGGAAACTCCTGGCAAAACCTCTGGCTCCACTGAGCCTTCTAAAGAACCGGCGTCCGGGACTGCCGGTTCATCAACCCTAGGCTTCGCTGTTTTGTCCTTGCGCTTCTTGACGAAGCGGGCGTCGGAGCATCCGACGGCATTTTATAATTGCAACGCTTCCCAAACACTAACCTGGCACAGTCTAACCTCCTCTTAATAGTGCGTTTGTTAAACCTAGCACAAGAGCGGCAACCAACAACGCCGTGCTCAGGCCCTAAACAAGGTATACACAAGGTATGGTAATCCCTATGAGGTATCTGTTTCCCACAAGAAATACAGTTATTCACTTTTTCTGACATCCGGTAAAATACTGAGGCAAGAAAAAACCAAAATGTTCCCCAACGGGGTACTTAGCCAACTCTGTTTCGGTCTGAAACTCCGGTTTCGGAAATATTTCAGAACGCCAACCTGCACTCGCAAAACTGCTTCTGCATCGGACCATGCGGCAAAAAAGACTGAGGATATGACGTCGGTCATGCGCATTAGTACCCTGACGTACTGACGTCAGTCTAATGCGCCCTGACCGACGTCAGCCTTATACTCTGGTATTCGGGCCGACTGGATGCGGACTATACCCAATAGTTAGGACTGCAGCAATGGGGAACGAAGAACATCTGTTTTTCGTATGTCAGAAATGCCATCTGGGTTGTTGTGTTTAGAGAAGCGCCCAGAAAAATTATCCGTTGTGAGGGTGTCAAATTTGACTTTTTTATGTTTACAGTGAATCCCAGAAACTTGAGAAGATTCTGAACAAACTGTAGATGCTGGAGTAAGACATCCTTGCTGTCTGCCTGAATAAGACAGTCATCCAGATAAGGGTAAATCTGAATTTCCTTGAGTCTGCAATAAGCTACTACTGGAGCCAGGCATTTGGTGAAGACCCTGGGCACAGTAGACAATCCAAAGGGCAGCGCAGAGAATTGAAAGTGCCTCGATCCGGCCTTGAACCTGAGGTATTTTCTGCGGTCCTGCCTGATGGGAATGTGTAAATATGCCTCCTTTAAATCTAAAGTTACCATCCATGCATTTTTGGTCAGCATTGAAAGTAGCTGCTGTAGAGTAAGCATCTTGAATTTTGGTATCTCTAGAAAAGTGTTCAAGACTGACAGATCCAGAATGGGTCTCCATAAATTTTGCTTCCTGGGGACTAGAAAGAGCCTTGAGTAAAAACCTTGTCCCATCTCTGAAAGTGGAACCAGTTCTATGGCTTTCATTGCCAAGAGAGCTTCCACCTTGTTTAAGGCCTCTGTCCATTGATGTTTTGGAAGATCTGGCCATCCGCTTGGCCTTGGTAGGGTATGAAAATGGAATTTGTAACCTCTTGAAACCACATCCAGAACCCACTTGTCTTGGGTTATATGAGTCCAATTTTGGTGAAAAAGAGAAATTTTTTCTCCGAGAGGGGCTTCCAGGCAAGAAGTTCCTGCAGTCCAACAGAGGGAGTCATTGAGTCTGTTTCCTATGAGCTTGCGACCTGTCCTCTCCTCCCCTAGGGGTGGAAGCAGTCCACTGTCTTGGTCTATAAGAGGCTTGTGTTTGAGGCCTTCCTCGGGAGCGTCTGTATCTACCCCTCTGAGACCTGTCTGAATTGGAAAAGGACCAATTTTTAGTAGGGCAATTCCTACTAAATCTGGGTGGCTGTACTTGTAAGAAATCTTTAACTGTTTGCATGGATTTTGCCTTGTCCTCCATCTTTTTAATCACCTCTTCAGCTTTAGATCCAAACAAAACATTATGCTGAACAGGAGCATCCAATAATATAGCTTTTACTTGATCTGGCAAATTTTGTTCCTTTAACCATGCATGCCTTCTAATTACTGTGCCAGAGGCAGCAGCCCTACAAGAAGCCTCCAAGGCATCAAATCCACAGTGTAAACCATGTTTCCCAACTTGTTCAGTGGCATGCATTAAGTCGTGTAATTCCTTATCATCTGCACAGGCGGAAATGGAAGTTAGCTTTTGTTTTAAAACAGACAGGAGAAATTGCTGGTATTTCGGCATATGAAACTGACAGTTTAAAGCCCTAACAGATAAAGTAGCAGAAGTGTACACTTTTTTGCCCCATCTTTCTAAAGATCTGGAATCCTTCTCAGTGGGAATGGGGTTTTTAGCAGAAGCGGCCTTAACTCCCTTAGGACCCTGAGAAATGGTTTCAGGGTCAGCAGTAGGGTTCTTGTATAAAAACTGGTGGGAATCAGGAACCCTGTAATATCTGTCAGGCTTAACAGGAGCTGGAGGAAGAGAGTCAGGGGTTAAGTTAGCCTCCGAAAAAAGCATCATCCACAATATCTAAAATAGGAGGAATAGCCAGGGGTCTATGTTGGGGAAGAAGAAGAAAATCCCTTAGTCTTTTCTTAGATTCCGAGTACTCCTGTCCTTCCCAGTGGAAATGTTCCCTCATTTCATGCAAAGTTTCCCCAAAAGAGAAGTCCTCAGGGGGAGAAGCTGAAGGAATGGATTCCTCAGCATCAGAATCCTCATAAGGAGGGAAAGAATATTCCTGGTCAGAAGAAGAAACTGAGGAAACAGAAGCCTGATCAGAGGAGTCATAGTAAACTTCCTGCCTTGGCCTTTTATCTGGAGGGGGATGTGAACCCCTAATCATAGTAAGTAAGTCCTCCGCCACCTTAAGTAACTGTTTCTGTGACTTGGGAGCCGGATCAGAAGAGGCCTGTGTTGCAGTCTGATTTGGAAGGAGTCTTTGCCTTTGGCTTTGCCTTTATTAGAAGTTGAGTAGGCCTGACAACCCCTTCGGAAGCCGGTACCTGCACAGCGGCTCCGGACCCATCCGAAGGAGCATTGTCCGAAGGTCCTGCAACAGAAATATTCAAAGGCCTAGTTGGCTCCTCGTGGGAGTCCGTTTCGGCCATCGGTTCCGAAATGGCCGATGACAGGGGCTGCAAAAGCGCCTCACTGATGACGGCCGAACCTGAAGCTGGCTCTGCTTGAACGATATCGTCTGATTTGGACCTCGGAGGCCTGTCTTTGTCCTTGAGTCGTTTGTGAACTCCGGTAGCCGGAACCGTATCCGACGACATTTTGTAATTAAAATGCCTACCGAAGTAATGAAATGCAAAATCGCACCTTCGTTTAATTGTACGTTGATTGAATCTAGCACAAAACCGACAACTAGCTACGTCGTGGTCAGGGCCTAAGCAAGGAATACAGTAAGAATGAAAATCCTTATGAGGTATTTGCTTCCCACATGAAATACAATTATTAACTTTTTCTGACATCGGACTGGAGCAAGAAAAAAGTTTCCCCAACGAGGTACTTAGCTTTGAGTAGGAGAAGAAAGTCTTCGGACTGAAGTTTGTTCAGAAAAAATTGTCAGGAGTCAGCCGACCGGCACTTGCGAACTGCTATCACCGCATGGCAAGAAAGACTGGAGAACATGGCGTCGGCTGTCAGCTTTGTACTCCTGGTGCTCTGACGTCAGGGAGCATGGCTGAACAGCCGACGCCGGAGCCAGACTTTGGTATTCTGGCCGACCGAGGACTGCCTGCCGGCAGGGGAGAACCCTACAGTCATGACTGCAACAGTGAAACACGATGAACATCCTCATATCCTTTATATACATTTGTTATACGACATCATTTCCCCAAAAAAGAAAACAAGTAAAATAAAATACCAACCATGATACATACATTATTTTTAAAAATTGTTGTAGTTCTTGCCTGCTTTCTGTGTAATTTGGACTATTTTGCAATAACGTTTTTGAAGAGGTATCCGTTTGCTGAACATTTTTAGAAAATATTTTCCATTTGGACATATTGGATTTTCTGATCGTGGTTTCCTAGCATCCTGCATAAAAGTACAGTTGTGTACACTTGCCATAAATGTAGCTGTTCGAGTGTATTCACTGTTGCAGTCATCACATTTGGGTTATCTGCTTGCAATAGCCCTCAGTCACCTGATTATCAAAGACTTGGGTCCTGCGTCGGTTGCAGTCTCATCTTCCATGACGTCAGGTAGTCAGGGGTACAAAGCATGCAGCCGACGCCATTACATCAGTTTTTCTTGCCCCAGATGTCAGGTGCCCCCACAATGGGAAGCAATTATATACAAGGTTACACCTCCAACAAAAAAGCAAATACACCAAAAAAGCTTTAAGCATAGTAAACACGTATAGAGGTATAGCCAATAGAAGTCAGGGGGCTGGAGGGAGGGTAACCAGGACTGCAACAGTGAATACACTCGAACATCTACATTTATGGTAAGTGTACACAACTGTACTATGTTCTTCATGTTTCACTGTTGCAGTCATCACATTTGGGTAGATTCCCAAAGTTAAGGATGAGAGGAAATTAGATAGCATAAGGACCAGCTATAAGGCCCTGCAAGACTGCAGTGGCAAAGCCAGCTCTGGATTTAGAAAAAAATGGCAAATGGTAATGCTTGGTGAAGGTATGTACAGAACTCCAGGTAGCAGCTTCTAGGATGTCCCTGGTAGGGACACCTCTGAGAAAGGATGTAGAGATAGATGCAGCCTTGGCTGAATGTGATCTTATCCCCTGTGGGGTAGGTTTTCCATGGTGCTTACAGCACAAATGAATGCAATGGCCTATCCACTTAAAAATGGTTTGCTTTGAAATGGCCTTCCCCCCTCTGCCCTGCAGCAAATGCAAGTAACAGCTGTTCAGATTTCCTGAGAGCTTTAGTCCTGTCCAAGTAAAATCTAAGTTGCCTGTGCACGTCCAAGGAGTGCAGTATTCGTTCCCCTTTGTTCTGTGGATTAGAAAAGAAGGTTGGCAAATGAATGGACTGATTAATGGCCACACTGGATACTACCTTGGCCATGAAGGAGGGATTGGTCCTTAGGGACACCATGTCCGCATGAAAGATGATGAAAGGCTCCACTGCCATGAGGTCCTGTAATTCAGACACCCTTCTTGCTGAAGTGATGGCTAAAAGGAAGGCTGTTTTCCAAGATACAAATTTTAACTCTGCATTTGCAGCTGGCTCAAAAGGAGGTAGAGTGAACTTTTCCAATACAAAGTTAAGGTCCCAGGCAGGAGTAGGGGCTCTCCTGGGTGGTCTTAAGGTTTTGGCCCCTCTGAGGAACTGATTCAGCAGTGGATGAGAGAAAAGGGGTGGTTCTGTATTGCAATGAGCTGAAATGGCTGAGGCATGAATTTTGATGGAGGAAAAAGTACAGTTTTGTACCTACCATAAATGTAGATGTTCGAAGATCCACATTGCTGCAGTCCTTACACTTGGGTAGTCCGCTGTCCTCGGTCGGCCCGAATATCAAAGTATAAGGCTGACGTCGGTCAAGGCGCATTAGACTGACATCAGGACGTCAGGGTACAAATGCGCATGACTGACGTCATATCCTCAGTCTTTTCTTGCCCCAGATGTCAGAAGACCCTAAAAGAAAGGTCAAAACCAAAAGACAGCAAACAACCAACCAACCACCCTTGCACTAATAATATGTACAATATATACAATATACACAATATTTACAACCCAACCCACACAACCGCCTCTAACTACAGAGGGGAAGGAGGGAGGGTAAATTGGACTGCAGCAATGTGGATCTTCGAACATCTACATTTATGGTAGGTACAAAACTGTACTATGTTCTTCATCTCACATTGCTGCAGTCCTTACACTTGGGTAGAATCCCAAAGCAGAGGTAAGGGAGGATGGCAAAACTATAAAGAAGCAGGAGCTGCCAAAATGCCCTGTAAAATAGCAGTGGCAAACCCAGCCCTAGATTTAAAGTAAAGTGGAAGGTGATAATGCTTAGAGAAAGTATGCACTGAACTCCAAGTAGCTGCCTCCAAAATATCTTTAGTTGCCACCCCCCTTAAAAAGCTGTCAAGTGGCAGTAGCCCTAGTGGAATGAGGCCTAATCCCAGCTGGAATCTCCTTGCCATGATGGGAATAACAGAAAGCAATGCAAAACCCAATCCACTTAGAAATAGTTTGTTTTGACACAGGCTTGCCCTGAGAACTCAAAGCAAAAGAAACAAATAACTGCTGAGACTGCCTGAACCCTTTAGTTCTGCTCAAATAATATCGCAACTGCCTGTGTACATCTAAAGTGTGCAAAATCTTTTCCCTTTATTTTGGGATTTGCATAAAAAGTAGGCAAATGAATAGTTTGGTTTAAAGCCACACTAGAAACCACTTTAGGCATAAAGGAAGGATTAGTACTTTAAAGATACCCTATCCTTATGGAAAATTAAGAAAGGCTCAACCGCCATAAGGGCCTGCAATTCAGAAACCCTTCTTGCAGAGGTAATGGCCAACAAAAAGCAGTCTTCCATGATAAATATTTCAACTCGGTAGTAGCTGCAGGCTCAAAAGGTTGTAGAGTGAGTTTCTCCAACACAAAATTGAGATCCCAAGCAGGAGTAGGAGCTCTACGTGGGGTCTTATATTCTTTGCCCTCTAAGAAATTGCTTGAACAAAGGATGAGAAAACAATGGTGGGTCACAGTCATAGTGAGCGAAATTGCTGCAGCATGAACCTTAATAGAAGAGAAGGACAAACCTTTGTCCAGTAACTCAGTAAGATATTGAAGAGCCACACTTAAATTAGGCTCAGAAACATCAAAATCCTTTGCTGCACTCCAAAATAAAAATCTCTTCCATTTATCTGCATACACTTTCCTTGTACTAGGCCTTCTAGCTTCCAAAATAACATTCAAAACTTGCTGTGGAAGTTGAGACCCTCTATGGTTCAAAACAGAATATGCCAGGCTGTTAGGTGAAGAGAGTGAAGCTTGACATTGAGTAAATGACTGTTTTCCTGAGACAACAGGTGTGGAATCAAGGCAAAGGCCATGGAGGCTCCGTACCAGACTTCTCAGTAATGGGTACCAGTGCTGTCGAGGCCAATCTGGAGCTATTAAAATCATCTTTGGCTTGTCCTGTCTGACCTTTAGAAGTACCTTTGGGAGGAGAGGCAGAGGTGGAAAGGCATACACATGAAGATTGCTCCAATTGAAAGAAAGAGCATCCACTTTCCAAGCTGTGGGATGAAACCTTTTAGTGCAAAACTTTGGCAGCTGGGGGTTTAGTGGAGAAGCGAACAGATCTATGTCTGGAGTTCCCCATGACACTGTCAATTTTCGAAATACATGAGAATCCAATTTCCACTCGTGGGGATCCATAATTGCCTGCTCAACACATCTGCTAAGGAGTTCTGTGCTCCCGGCAGAAACCTTGCCTGAAGATGTAGCTGTAAACTGAGAGCAGTCTCCCACAAAATCATTGCTTGCCTGCATAGAGGATAAGAATGTGTTCCGCCTTGCTTGTTGATGTACCACATGACAGTTGTGTTGTCTGTTAGAATCAACACCTGCCCTGGAAGAAGTAAATCCTTGAAAGCTATTAATGCAAACTGGACTGCTAACATCTCCTTCAAGTTGATATGTAGATGTTGTAGTCTGGCAGGCCACTTGTCTTGTATCCACTTTCCATTTAGATGAGCTCCCCAAGCTTTGTCTGAGGCATCTGTCGTTAGAATCTGACTCGCCTCTGGCCGGGTCACAGAGAGTCCCTTGTTTAGGTGACATTCCTGAGCCCACCACAAAAATTCCTTTTGAATGCAAGGTATTATCTGAATGACAGTTTCCAGATCCTGGCAGTGCTGTGTCCATACATTTTTGAGATACCATTGTAGCTTCCTCATATGCAGTTTGGCATTGGGAAGCACCAGAATACAAGATGCCATGAACCCCAAGGCTTGAAGGACTGTCCTTGCAGTCAGCCTGGACTGATGAGACAATTGATGAAAGTAAAGGGAAAGATTCTTTTGTTTGTCCGGGGTCAAAAAGGCCATCTGGGATGCTGTATTCAGTCTTACACCCAGAAAGCACATGTCCTGAGAGGGTACTAGACTGGACTTTATTTCGTTCACAGAATACCCCAGGCATCTTAGCACTGCTATCACATATTCCAAATGATGAAGAATCTCGTCCTTCCTGGAGCCAGAATCAGGCAATCGTCCAAATAAGGATAGATCTGTATTCCTTTTAGCCTGAAGAAAGCTATCACTGGAGCCAGAACTTTCAGAACACTCTGGGCAGTAGATAAGCCAAAGGGCAATGCAGAGAACTGATAATGAGAAGTCCCAGCCCCAAAACGCAGATACTTCCTGCAACTCAGTCTGATAGGAACATGAAGGTAAGCCTCCTTGAGATCCAAAGTTACCATCCAATGATCTTTGCCCAGCAGAGGTAAAAGCTGTTGTAACGTCAACATTTTGAACTTGGGAATGTCCAGATAAGTGTTGAGGATAGATAAATCCAAAATTGGTCTCCACGTGTTCCCCTTCTTTGGTACTAGGAACAGGCGAGAATAAAATCCTAGGCCCACTTCTGGCATAGGGACCGGCTGTATTGCCCCTATTTGAAGTAGCAGAGAAATTTGTTTGTGAGCCTCTATTCTTTGCTGAGGAGGAACGTCTGGCATGCCTTTGAAAGGAGGCAAGGTATGGAAATAAAACCTGTAACCTTGGTGTATGATATCCAATACCCATCTGTCTTGGGTAATTAAACTCCAATTTTCCTTGAAAAGTGCCAACCTTCCTCCCAAAGGTGCTGCCAGACGAGAAAGCTCTGGCAGCGGAAAAGGTAGGTCATTGGGTCTGTTTACGAAAGGACTGACCCCTGCCCTCACCAAGACTGTGCAGGTGAACTCCTGTTCTAGGCCTGAAAGAGCCCTGAGCTCTGCCCCTACCACGTCTAGATCTACCCCTAGACTGGGAATCATAAGAAGGATACGTCCACCCCTTGGTAGGCCAATTTCTACTAAACTTGGAGGCTGAACCTGCAAAAAATCTTTAACAGTCTGCATAGACTTAGCCTTGTCTTCCATTTTCTTTAAGACTGCCTCAACAGGTGTACCAAACAACACATCAGATTGTAAAGGAGCATCTAAAATCCTTGTCTTAACATGGTCAGATAAATTCTGATCCCTCAGCCAGGCGTGCCTGCGAAGAACTGACCCAGTGGCAGCCACCCTAGACGAGGCCTGTACAGCATCAAAACCACATTGCAAAGAATGCTTACCCACCTGTTCAGAAACATGTACTAAATCTTGTAACTCTTTACACTCAATACCTTCCGCCAGAGCATTTACCTTAGACTTCAGTTGAGAAAGTAGATAGTTTTGGTATTTCAACATGTGAAACTGGCAATTCAAAGCCCTCATAGCTAGGGTGGAAGAAGTATAGACTTTCTTTCCCCATCTATCCAAAGCCCTGGCCTCTTTATCTGGAGGAACCGGATTTTTAACAACAGAAGCCTTAACACCCTTAGGCCCCTGACTAACAGTTTCTGGGTCCGCCCTAGGACTCTTAAAAAGATACTTATGAGCTTCAGGCACCCTGTAATACCTATCCGGTTTAATAGGAGCAGGAGGCAAGGAATCAGGATTAAGAGAAGCCTCTGCAAACACATCTTCCACAACATCCAGAACAGGAGGTATAGCCAAAGGCCTATGCTGGGGTAAAACAAAATTCCCTAAGCCTTTTCCTGGAATCAGAGAAGTCCTGACCTTCCCACTTAAAATGCTCCCTCATGGAATGAAGAGTCTCTGAAAAAGAAAAATCCTCAGGAGGAGAAGCAGAAGGAGTAGAATCATCCACATCAGAATCAGAATAAGGAGAATACTCCTGCAAGTCTTCAGCAAGACTCAGAAACATCCGAAGCCTGCTCAAAACTCCCCAACTCAGGTTCCACCCTAGGTCTCTTGTCAGGAGGGGGCAAAGAACCTCTAATCAAAGTAATCAAATCTTCTGCCATTTTAAGCATATGCTTCTTGGGCACAGATCCTGAAGAACTAGGAGTGACACCAACTGAAGCTAAACCTGGCCTGCCTCTGGGAGAAGCCTTGGAAACAGAAGGAGAGGGCCTAACCACCCTAGGAAGGGAGGGGAGTACAGTAACCTGAGAAGCCCCTTCAGCCTGACCTGCCTCCTGAGAGGCCACATCCTGCAATAACAAAGTCTCCCCTGGGACTCCAGAGAAACCTCCGGGAACCCCGGCTCCACCGACACCTCTAAAGAACCGGTCCGTGGACGGCTCTTCTTCCTAGGCTTAGCTGCTTTGTCCTTGCGCTTCTTGAAGAAGCGGACGCCGGAGCATCCGGCGGCATATTATAATTGCACCGCTTCAAGACTAACCTGGCACAATCTAACCTTCTCTTAATAGTGCGCTTATTGAATCTAGCACAAAAGCGACACCCAACAACGTCGTGCTCAGGCCCTAAACAAGGAATACACAAAGTATGATAATCTCTATGCGGTATCTGTTTCCCACAAGAAATACAGTTATTCACTTTTTCTGACATCCGGTAAACCACTGAGGCAAGAAAAAACAAAAATATTCCCCAACGGGGTACTTAGCCAACTTTGACTCGGTCTGAAACTCTGAATTCGAAAAATTTCAGAACGCCGAACGGCACTTACAACGCTGCTTCTGCATCAGACCATGCGGCAAAAAAGACTGAGGATATGACGTCGGTCATGCGCATTTGTACCCTGACGTCCTGATGTCAGTCTAATGCGCCTTGACCGACGTCAGCCTTATACTTTGATATTCGGGCCGACCGAGGACAGCGGACTACCCAAGTGTAAGGACTGCAGCAATGTGAGATGAAGAACATGGAAAGGCCCTTCTGAAGCATCTCAGTTAAGTATTGAAGAATCTGAGGTAAATTGGGCACTGCTGTGCCCATCCCCTGAGTTTGGTTCCAGGAACAGAATCATTTCCATTTTTCAGCATAGGACTTTCTAGTACTAGGCCTCCTTGCCTCCAGAATGACATCCATCACTTGCTTACTGAGGGATGGTAACGGAGAGATCAGGTAATTAACCAGGCTGCAAGGCTCAGGGTTTGAAGCTGTGGGCGCAGAATCTGGCCCTCCTGCTGGGACAGCAGGGCAGGGGTCTGAGGCAGGTGTCAAGGTGCCAGCAGTGACATACTGCGCAAGAGGGGGTACACCAGTGTTGGCGTGGCCAGTCTGGTGCAATCAGTATTGTCCTTGGTTTGTCCTGTTTGATCTTTAGTAGTACCTTGGAGAGGAGAAGCAGAGGGGGAGAGGCATAAACTGATAGGTTTTTCCAGAAGGACAGGGCATCTACTTTCCAAGCTTGTTTGTGGGGTGTCCTTGTGCAGAATTTGTCCAACTGGTAGTTCTTGGGGGGGGCAAACAGGTCCATCTTTGGGCTCCCCCATTTGTTTCTCAACATGTTGAATATCTTTGGCTCCAGTTTCCACTTGTGTGGGTCCATGAGATTTCTGCTTAGTTCATCTGCCAGTGTATTTAGCTTTCCTGGCAGGAATTGAGCCTGTAGGTGCACTTGGTAGCTCAAGGCTGTGTTCCACAGAGCCATGGCTAGTGTGCAGAGAGGGTATGAGTGGGTTCCCCCCTGCTTGTTTATGTACCACATAACAGTGGTGTTGTCCGTCTTTACCATTAATTGTCCTGGAAGAATGTGATCCTTGAAGGCTGTCAGAGCATTCTGTACAGCTAACATTTCTTTTTGATTGATATGCAGGTGCATTTGACTTGGGTTCCATTTGCCCTGAATGCACTTCCCTGGCAAGTGAGCCCCCCATGCATAGTTTGATTTGTCTGTTAGGGTTTGGGCAGCAGTGGGTAGAGTGAATGGCAGTCCCTTGTTTTGGTGGCAGGCCTCTGCCCACCAAAGGAACTCTATCTGTGGACAAGGTATGATCGGAATCCTTGATTCTAGATCCTGGGAATGTTGACACCATGAGCTTTTTAGATACCATTGTAGTTTCCTCATATGCAGTCTTGCATATGGAATTAGGAGAATGCAGGAGGCCACGAACCCCAGGGCTTGCAGCATTTTCCTTGCAGATAGCTGGGTCTTTGTGGCCAGTAGTTTGAAGCAGGCAGTCAAATGAACTTGCTTCTCTGGCGTGAGGTAGGCCATCTGGGAAGTTGCATTCAAGCTTGTTCCTGGGAATACAATTTGTTGGCAGGGTACAAGATGTGATTTCTTTTTGTTTATGGTGTAACCCAGAGAAGTTAGCAATTTCTTTACAAACGCCATATCATTTAATAGTATATCCTGGCTTTCTGCCTGAATTAGACAATCGTCTAGGTATGGGTATATTTGAATATTTCTTTGCCTGCAAAATGCAATGACTGGAGATAGGCACTTTGTGAATACCCTGGGCGCAGTAGATAAGCCAAAGGGCAGTGCAGAGAACTGATAGTGCATGTAGCCTGCTTTGAAGCATAGGTATCTTCTGCAAGACTCCCTGATTGGGATGTGCAGGTAGGCTTCCTTTAAATCCAGTGTTGCCAACCAGGCATCTTTGCCTAGCATAGGAAGCAGCTGATGAAGAGTTAGCATCTTGAATTTTGGGATCACCAAAAATGTGTTTAGGATAGAGAGGTCCAGGAAAGGATGCCAGGAACTGTATTTCCTGGGTACCAGGAAAAGTCTTGAGTAGAAACCTTGCCCCCTTTCTTCTTCTGGGACAGGTTGAATAGCCCTGATGCTTAAGACAGAGAGAACTTGCTTTTGAGCCTCTGCCCAGTGATTTGGGGATAGATCTGGCCAACCGTTTGGGGTTGATAAGGAGTGGAAATGGAATTTGCATCCTTGGGAAACTATATTTAAAACCCATTTGTCCTGTGTAATGAGTTCCCAATTTTTTGCCTGTAGGGCAATCTTTCCCCCTAAAGGAACAGTAAGTTGTGCAGGGCTTGAAAGTTTTAACATTAAGTCACTGAGACAGTTCACCATAAGGGGGAGTCCTGCTTTGGAAGTGGGAGACCCCCCCGCTTAGTCCTGCGAGTACCTTGGGACTGAAGCCTGAGTGTTCTGCTGGTTCTGGGTTTGGACTGAAGGCCTGGAAGAGGCAGGAAATGACCAATTCTTAGAGGGCCAATGCCTACTAAATCTGGGAGGCTGTACTTGCAGGAAATCTTTAACAGTTTGCATAGATTTAGCTTCTTCCTCCATCTTTTTAAGTACTACTACTGCTTTGTTGCCAAACAGGCTGTCTTGATTTAAGGGAGCGTCCAGCAATTTAGCTTTAACATGATCTGGCAAAGATTGCTCCTTAAGCCAAGCATGCCTTCTAAGTACAGACCCAGTGACAGCAGCCCTGCAAGATGCCTCTAGTGAATCAAAACCACATTGCAAAGTATGTTTTCCAACTTGTTCAGCAGAATGCATTAAATCCTGTAAATCTTTATTTTCAGCACAGTCAGGAATCAACATCATTTTCTGTTTAAGCAATCCAATAATATGCTGCTGATACTTTAACATATGAAACTGGCAGTTTATGGCCCTAATGGCCAAGGTTGCAGAAGTGTATACCTTCTTACCCCATCTATCCAGTGCCCTGGAATCTCTATCAGAGGGGGTAGGATTTTTGGCAGTAGTAGCCTTAATGCCCTTGGGTCTCTGTGAAATGGTCTCAGGATCCACACTAGGATTTTTAAAAAGGAACTTGTGAGAGTCAGGAACCCTGTAATACCCATCAGGTTTTCTGGGAGCAGGAGGTAAAGAGTCAGGGGCCAGGCTACATTCTGAGAAGGCATCATCAACAATGTCCAGTACAGGAGGGATAGCTAAAGGCCTGTGTTGGGGCAGGAGTAAGAAATCCCTAAGCCTCTTTTTGGCCTCAGAGTAATCCTGGCTTTCCCAGCGAAAATGCTCCCTAAGAGTTTGCAAGGTTTCACCAAAAGAGAAACCCTCTGGAGGGGAAGCAGAGGGAATGGAGTCCTCTGCATCAGAATCCTCATAGGTAGATAAGGGTAAATCCTGGTCATCAGAGGAAACAGAAATTTCAGAGTCCTGATCAGAAAACTCAGAAGGAAAATCAGTCCTAGGTCCTCTTAGAGGGGGAAGGGTGGCTTCCTCTGAGGCCTTCAGCCATTCTTATTTGTTTTTTAGGCATAGGGGCTTGACCATGTGGTCTGGGTGTCAGTTTTCTAGGCATGGATCGAGTTTTATGCCTTGAAGAAGATGGAGTCTGTTTAATATGCAAGTCAGTAGGCCTGAATACACCCTCAGAAGCCGGTGCCTGCACAGCGGCTCCGGACCCATTCAAGGTAGAGACATCCACAGATTCCACAGTTGAAGAAGCATCTCGCAGCATACTGGACTCCGAATGGGTCTCAGTAGATGCCTGCGAATCTGAAGTAGCGGGTATCAGGGGCTGCAAAAGCGCCTCACTGAGTACCGAACTGGCAAGTAGCTTAGAAGAAGCGTCGTCGGCAGTTTTGGACCTATGCGGTCTGTCTTTATCTTTGCGTTTTTTCAGAATGTCAGTAGTCGGGTGGCTTACCAAAGCCATTTCGGGATAATTGAACTGTGTACCAAAATATTTAGAAGCGTAAATAAACCGATGACAAACAGTTCGAGGTTTGAATAAGGCACAAAATCGACAGTGAGGTACGTCATGGTCTGGGCCTAAGCAAGGAATGCAGTACGAATGAAAATCTTTATGAGGTATTTGCTTTCCACAAGAAATACAATTGTTAACTTTTACTGACATCAGTTTAGTGCAAGAAAAAGGTTCCCCAATGGGGTACTTAGCTTAGTTGAAGACTTTGGTTCTGAAACTCGAAAATGAAAATTTCAGGAGTTGGCCGACCGGCACTTGCAAATTGCTTCTGCTTCAGGCACCGCACGGCAAGAAAGAATGATCTAATGGCGTCGGCTGCATACTTTATACCCCTGACTACCTGACGTCATGGAGGGTGAGACAGCAACCAATGCCGCAGGACCCAAGACTTTGATAATCATGCCGACTGAGGGCTACTGCAAGCAGATAACCCAAATGTGATGACTGCAACAGTGAAACATGAAGAACATCCTGGAACACATCCTCGGGTAAAAAAGTGCCTAAAAGGGATCAAAACCCTATCACTCACAGTGTCATTTGAAGAGTGGGATAGGTGAGGATGGACAAGAGATCCCTTGTCTTGTGAGAGTTGATTCACTCAGTGAGGTAACTTGTGGTGATTGCCTCTGGCCAAGTGAGAAAGGTAGGGGCACCAGTGCTGTCTGAGCCAAAAGGGAGTTCCAGCACAATTTTAGCAAAGTCCTACCTGATCTTGTGCAGAACTTGTGGTAACAGAGAAAATGGGGAGGGGGTTCTGTGTAAAGAAACATTCCTTTCCAAGGGAAGGGCAGGGCATTGACATGGGACTCTGCAACAGAATAAAGGGACTCTGCAACAGAATAAAGGAAAACATCGGTTCAGAGGGGAAGAGAAAAGATCTACCTGAGGAATACCTCACTGACTTAAAATATCCAGCAACACATCTCTGTGAAGCATCCATTTGTGAGCTTGTTGTCTGCACCTGCTCAAAGAGTCTGCCACTAGCTTATTCTCTGAAGGAATGCAAACTGCCAGAAGAGTCACTTGATACAGGAAAGCTAGATCCTAGACTTGAAGAGCTAGTCTGCATAGGAAATAGGACCTTGTGCCCCCCCAGCTTGACAGACATTGAGGAGCCTAGGATGAAAGAGGGAATAAGTGCCCCCCCCCCCCCCCAGCTTGACATACCACATCACTGTGGTACACTCTGTGAAGACTCTGAGGAGCCTAGGACAGGAGGGACAGCTGATGGTTCGGGAAACTCTATTTGTAGGTGCTCACAGTCCCTCTTAAATGTCAGAACCTACGAAGAGTTCCACTTAAAATAGTCCATGATTTGGGCAATGGTATCTCCAAAGGACAGTTCTTCCAAGGGGGAGTTCAGACTCAAAGAAACCTCTTCCTCCAAACCACAGTCGGGGAGGGGGGGGATTTGGGAAGAAGAAGCCAGGGATTCTACTCCAGAATTTCAACCAGACTAGGCCTGTTTTGGCCTTCTTGGCAGACTGCTGGCCCTCAGGATTGGAGTATTCTGCCATAACACACAGACAACAGCTTAAATCATGGCTTCTCAAGACAGATGGCAAGGAGGAACCTAGTTGACAGAACATTGCTTAGGTTGTGGAAAGCACTCAAGCAAACAGTGGGGAATCTGACTTCCACACTGACATTTTCCATTTCTGGATGACATGAACACAATACCATAAAATAGTAAGAAAGGAGAGAAGAAACCCCAATGGGGCACTTATCTGAAAACCAGACCGATGTTCAATAATGGCATTCCGACAGGCAGCGAAGATGTTCTAAGGGTTTGCGTCCGCAAATCAACTCTATTGCCCTATGTCTTGCACAGGGAGTAGATATGTGACATTCAGTGCCTATGAGATAAAGTCTGAAAACTGGCTGGATGTTGGGCGATCCTTGGCAAGAGATCCCTTAAATGAAGAATACTGCAACAATGACATGGAAGGACATTAAGTAGCCCCCACTGAAAAAGGGATCCTGATGAAGCTTAAGACACCAGACAGAAAAACTCTTATATTTGGACATATATAATTCCCTGACAGTGGATATCCTGGCCTCCTGCTGGACCATAGGCACATCCTCAGAAAATGTGTGTCAGAAAGGTAACAACTCAGATGAAGAGTGGACAGGTGAGGGTGAATGAGAGATTCTTTGCCCTGTATGAGAAGGGCATTGCATAATGGAACTTGTGATGACTGCCCCTGGCCAGATGGAATGAGAGAGGGGAACCAGTGCTGTCTGGTCTAAAAGGGAGTTACCAATAAGATTTTGGACAGTCCCTCTCAATCTTGTGCAGGACCTTGGGAAGAAGAGGTAGGGGAGGAAAGGCATAAAGGAACATCTCCTTCCAAGAGATAGATATGGCATTCCCTTTCCAAGCAAAAGGAATTGGGACTCTGGAATACAACTGAAGTAGTTGCTGTTCAGAGGGGAGGCAGGGATTCACTTCAGGACCACCCCACTGATGAACTTTCTCCATAAATGCATCTCTTTGAAGCATCCATTCCTGAGGCTGTGTTCTGGACCTGTTGAGACAATCTGTAACAAGATTAAGCTATGAAGGTATGCAGACGACCTGTAGGGTTACCTGCAGACTGATGGCCATTTCCCATACTTGAAGGGCTAGTCTGCAAAGAAGGCAAGACCTTGTGACTCCGTATTTGTTTATATTCCACAACACTGTGTTGTCTGTATAAACACTCAAGGGACCTGACACCCAGAGCAAGTACAAAACTCAAAGACCCAGAATGAGCGCCTTAATTTCCTTGCTGTGGGGACTAGAATTCATGAACCTTCAGGATGCCTAAAGTTGCTCCCCAGCCCAGCTCTGAAGCATCCATGAAGAGTTCTGGTGACAGCTGAGCAGGTTGGAAATGCAGACCTTGACTGAGAGATATCTGCTGAATCCACCAGTGAAATTCTAGTTTGAGACAAGGCAGCACATAGTACATAGATAGCCTTCTGGGTGGCAGTGTTGAAGCTGCACTGATCTTGGATGCCACTGAAGCTTTCTCATAAATTCTGGCTCAGATAAGTATGAGGATCGTAAAAGTCATGACCCTTACAGCCCTGAGAAAATCCCTAGCTAGAAGACAAAACAGGAGGGGAAAACAGGGAAAGAAAATTATTTGTGACAGACAAAACCCTTGGAGGGAGGAACAGACTGGCACTGGAACAATCTGGATCCTGCAATCTAGAAAAATGTGATCCTGACATGCAATCAACAATGACTTTTGAAGGTTGACAGTGAACCCCAGATTGTGCAATAGAAGCTTGGTAAAATGAATATCCTGCAATAGCTTGGTTTGGAATGGGGCCTGAAGTAAGAGGTCACCCAGGTAGTGGAAAAAAGTTATGTTCTTATCATGATGGTCCATCTGTGTTGTTGATCTTCAATCATTCATGACAAATGGGTTTCTGTTCCATCCTTGGAATAGACTTGGCCGTTATAACAAGCTTGTGCCAGCCAAAAACTCTCGACCTAAGCTTACCCATAGTGACCCTCTCCATCTCCTCAGACTGAGTTTGCCCGTAAGAAAGGAAAGCAGAGGCTTTGTCTGAGCAAATGCCATATATCATAAAGCTAGGACCAAATCCTAACCTCCATGAATCTTTCAGAGGGGGTAGGAAGGTGGGATGTCATGAATGAATTAAGATAAACAGCACAGATGGTACGTTATGGTAACAACATAACTTCTTTATCTGATGTTGCTCATCTTCATTCATTCATTACTGATGGAGTCCCTAGCTACTTTCTGTCCTGTGAGGGCCTATGGAAGAATATTCCTAAGCTGCATTGAATCAAAGGATCCTCTCCCCCTGCAGACCAAATCTAATTTGCAATGAGTGATAAAGGTATTTTTTTCTTCTTTTGGCTTTTTCTTCAGTTAGGGGTCGTCACAGTGGAACTCCGGTCCGCTAATGATTGGCAGTCATTTTTTTATGGTGCCGATGTGCCAGCCTGACGCCCAACCTTCAACAAAGGCACGTCCATTCACCCATGTCTTTCGAACGCCACTTGACCGCAGGGAGGACATACACACTCCACACAGAAGGTGCTCCAGCCGAGAATCGAACGGGAGAACCTCTTGCAGTGAGGCGACAACGCTACCGCTGCACCACCGTGGCTTAATGAGTGATAAAGGTATGAGGAGTACAAATGTGGCTGCTGCATAAATGTCGTCCATGGAAGCTCTGGAATGGAAAGCAACAGACGTAGCAACTGATTTGGTTGAGTGCGCTTTGATTTTATTTGTTAGATGGATTTGGTGGTGTAGGTAGACAAAGGAAATACAGTCTCTCAGCTATTTAGCTGAGGTTACTTTAGAAAGAGGTTTTCCCGATTTTGGTCCTGACAAGGATAAGAATAATTGGTTAGATTTTCGTACTGATTTAGTCCTGTCCAAGTAGAAACGTAATTATCTACATACATCCAACAAATGCAGACAGTATTCTCCTTTATTAGAAAAATTGGTGAAGAAGACTGGTAGGTCAACTGACCGATTAATACTCAAATCTGAAACAACTTTGGGTAAGAAGGATGGGTTAGTCTGAAGTGATACTCTCTTTTTATGGAAAATCATGCAAGGGCATTTTATGCACAAGGCTTGTAGTCATGATATTCGCCTTGCTGAGGTAATTGCTACTAAGAATAAAGCCTTCCAAGATAAAAACTTCATATCACAAGTAGCAGCGGGCTCAAAGGGAGGACGAGTCAAGGTTTGTAGGACTAGTGTCAAATTTCAAGGTTCAACTGGCTCTTTGAAGGTTGGTTCAATATGTGTGACCCCTTTCAAAAAGGTCTTAAAGAGACCGTGAGATATCAAATAGGAGTCCTGGAAACCACTGTGGAAGTTTGAATTAGCCACTAGGTGGACTCTAACAGGTTCATAGGTGTGTACTACGCTAATGGCCCTGGAGCCTTTACAAGCCTAGTCCATAGGATTATCCTGGAACCGTGCCATCCAACCCTAGTTCCCAGTGCCTTTGTCGAGTAGAGCCACTGCAGTGAGTGGAAGCTGCCGTTCCCAGAAGTAGGAGATTTGATAAATAGTCCAATACTGAGATAACCGAAGCTGAAAAGGGGTCTAGCCCGGTCTCTCGAGACCAAACTATGAATCTTTTCCACTTGCTCAGATAAAGTTTTCTGGTGGATGGCTTATGGGAAGCCAGAAAAATTTTCATACAGGGAAGGATAGATTATTCTGTCTGGCAATTACTGGAAGTGGAGAAACCAAGCTGTCAGCTTAAGACTTGGTGTGTGTGGATGGATCAACCCTTGAGGGTGCAACAATAATTCTGGAGTTGGATCCAGAGTCTACTTTAGAAATTGTGGGATCAGAGGAAAAGGAGGAAAGGCATAAAGAAGTTCCATGGGCCAATCGTGTATTAGGGCGTCCCTCGGCAACTCCCCTTGAGGGGGAATTACGGGAAAGTAGCTGCTCCATTTCTGGTTGGAGCGGGACGCAAATAAATCACAGCAAGGGTGACCCCAGCAGCTGAAGATCTTCGCCACTATGACAGGACTGAGGGACCCACTCACGAGGCAGAAGAATGCATCTGCTCTGTTTGTCCGTAATCACGTTGGAATCCCCAGGAATATGCGCTATCAGAAAGCAGGTGGAAGATATCGCCCACTGCCAAACTCTGCTTCCCGACAACAGGTAGGATTTGGTTCCCCCAGATTTGTTGATATACCAGATGACGGACATGTTGTCCGACTGGATATCAATTGTCCCTGAGGTGAGGACAAATTAGAATGCTTGCAACACCAGCAGCACTGCCCTCAATTCTAGGAAAGGTACCTTGGTCGGTCTTTCAATGAAAATGCCTCCACCCCATCAGGGATGCGTCCATGGTCACTGTGGCCTTGGGCTGAGAGGGTGAGAAAGGGCGACTCCATAGTTCCTTTTCTGGCTTCATCCACCAGTATAAGCCTTGTCTGCAACGGCCTGTTATACGGCTCGGAAAGGACATATGAGTTAAAAGGGACCACTGTGACACAACGAGACACTAAAGGAGTCTCATGTGTAGCCTATCATTGCTGCTACTGATCTTAGTAGCTGAAGGACCTGCACGAGCTGGGACCTTGTCCTGAGAGAGTATTACTTTGAGTTGAGATCTTAGTCGTCGGAGCCTGTGAAGCAGGAAGGTGATCAGGCAAGACTGAGTGTTGAATGTTGCACCTATGAATTCTAAATTTTGGATAGGTACCAGTTTGGACTTTTCTTCATTTATTGAGATCCCTAAGGATCTTGCTAGCTGTAGGGTAGAATGCAAGGCTAGAAGTAGAAGACACTTGGTAGGGGTGGTAAGGAGCCAATAGTCTAAATACAGAAACACCCAGAATCATTGTAGTCTCAGGTGAGCTGTTACCCACTGCCATACATTTGGTGAACACTCTGGGGGCTGTAGAGAGACCAAAGGGCAGCACTCAAAATTGGTAGTGATTGGTTCCCAGCCAACAGCGGAGAAATCGCCTGGAGTGTTTGCCCTTTTTTATGTGATAATATGCATCCTGGAGATCTATTGAGCACATCCAATTGTCTTTCTCCAAAAAACGGGAGGATAGACTGAACCATGACTATCCGGAATTCTGTCTGACGAACTTGTTTAAGATGCTGAGGTCCAAAACTGGCCTCCAGTCCCCTCTCTTTTTGGCACTAAAAAGAACCTTGAGTAAAATCTGGATTCCATCTGGCCTGGTGGGACTGTTTGGTTGACTCTTTTTAGAAATAGCTTTTCAATTTCTTGTGCTGCTGCATCCCACTGACTGGGTGGAGCATCGGGTGTTTTCCTTTGCGGCCTCGGGTAAAGATTAAAAAGGATGCGATAACCTCTGGTAATTGTCTGTACCCAAGAATTTGTCATTATGGAATGCCCAAGCTAGGTGCTGCAGAGAACGTCCCCCGACTGCTTCCAGAGGCAAGCAATAGGGCCGTTCTTCAGGAACGCTAATTGGGCTACCCAGAGAAAGAATCTTTGGATCTCTGATTACATGGACCTCCTCTGCCTTGGGAGGGGCATCTTCCTGATGAGTTATCCTCTCTGCCCCAGGGGGAAAACTCACCACGTGTGTCACGGAAAGGACCCTGGGATTTCCTGAACCACATCTTCTCACTCCAAGAGTAGGATTGCTGGAGAGATGAAAAAATGCATGTCCACAGCAGACAGGGTCTTGCCGTCCTTTTCACACCTGGCTAACGTGTCTTTCACATTTGGGCCAAAGAGAGGAAGTATCGACAAGAGTGTTGACAAAGGAATACTTAATAGGATCCGCAAAGTCACATAAGCGCATCCAGGTGTGACGTCTCAAGACAATGCCTGAACCCACTGTTCTAGCTGCCCTTCAGTACCAAGAGAGATCAACCGTATGGACGAATTAGACAAGGGATTCTAGGGTTGTGTAGCAACTTTGTCACGTACCTCATCAGATACTGCTCCTGCTAGGGTTCCCAAGTGTTCCGTGATCAGGTCCCTCGGGAAATGCCTAAAGTGTGCCAGGCATTTCAAGGACCAAATGGCAAAGGTGGATAAAGCATATACCCACTTCCCTAGTCTGTCCATTGTCTGAGACTCCCTGTTTGGATGATGGACAACAGTACTCTCCTCAGCGAGTTCTTTCTTAGTGGCTGACATCACCAACATAGCGTCTACTGCCAAGCCTTTGGACCAATGGGGGAGATCCTCTGGAGGGAATAGGATTTTGTCCAGTCTCCGGGGTTAGGCTCAACAGTAGAACCACAGAGAGGAAACAAAATGAACACTGACTCCAATAACAGGCAGCTGTACAGACCAAGGACAGCAACCAAACAACATTGTATAAAGATTAAAATTTATTGTCCATATACAAAGGATTTAGCACTTTCGTAAAAGAACTTCATCAGAATCCTGGATTCTGATATTCTTTTACGAAAGTGCTAAATCCTTTGTATATGGACAATACATTTTAATCTATATACAGTGTTGTTTGGTTGCTTTCCTTGGTCTGTACAGCTGCGTGTTATTGGATTCAGTGTTAGGCTCAACAGTGTCAGGATTCTTCCAGGCGGACTGCATGATGAGCTGAACTAGATCTGCAGGCGAGGTCACCCTGGAAGTAGAGGGTCAAGCATGGAAATCCTAGAAGAATAAAGACTCCTCAGAGGAAGGGTTGGTGGGCTTCCAGTCTCCCCACTGCTTTAAGATTTCTATTATGTCCTCAAAGCAGACATCCTCAGGAGGTGACCACGGGGACCCTTCCCCCGCATCGTAGTCTGTATCTTCGGTGAGGGATTCTTCAGGAGAATCCACGTGCTTCCTCTTGCACAATCGCTTACACGGTGGCTACTCATCTGGGGCATCTGAGGAGGACTCTGAAGAGAGGGTGCCCTACGGTAGGGCATCTTGAGGTTCCCGTGCTCGATGTCCCAGGGTAGTGGACTGTGTCAGCTGCGGACCAGAGGACATGTATATGTGGCATTCCAGTGGCGAAGGGACCAGCTGTGAACCTGCTGAGGCGAGTGCCCTCTACACCTGGAAAGCAGGCCCGCCCAAACAGGGATGGGAGCCTGGAACAGAGGAAGACAACTTTGAAACCGGGGTCACACCCCACTCCGACGAGCCCGCTCACAGAGAAGGAGATGAGAGAGGACTCAGAGCCATTAAAGCAATCAGAACTGTAGACGGCGCCGTAGAAAAAGGTGCCATACTGGGGGTCATGGTGACAACAGACCAGTGATGATCTCGAGGATGGGTTGGCTCCAATTGGATTGGGATGTAAAACCAATTGGATTGGGGACTATAGTGTAAGTTCTGGAACCATGGTAAGAACTACCAGTGGAACCGGGAGAGGAGTCGGCATCGAGGGCTCCCAAACCTGAGGGAAGGCTGAAGGAGGAATATATGTCGGAGTCTGTGGAGAAAATTTCTTGGCTCCGGGTGGGAGGGAGAATTTAGATGGCATAGGAATTCCTCTGGTTGCCAGGAGCTGATCAACGAGACTCACTACGTCGAGCTCCGAAAGGCTAATGGTGGAGCTGTTTGAGATCCCTGATGGAGAATTAGGCCGTTCAAGAAAAGGGCTCAATTGTTGCCCCAGAAATGGATCTCCAGACTGGGAATATCAGGTCAAAGCCAAGGTTTCGACCTTCGGCACTGTGGTCAAAGGACAGAAGGTTGCATTGGGGGGGGGGGGAGTAGTGTCCTGTAATGGAGAGACTATTTTTGGTGCCAAGAGGGTCTGTGTTACCAGTAGAAATGATCGGTACTGAAGGTGTTGAAGAGATAATAGGTTCCGTAGCTACGGATGGCACCACCGACAGAGTTTGAGGCTCCAGTGCTAAGGTGGGTACAGAAGTCAGTTTCAGTTGTTTGGATTTCGGTTCCATGTGGGACTTAGCAGATTTAGATTCACTAGTATGAGGAGAGGATGGCAAAGACTGACTCCTCTTCTTAGGTTCCTTCTTCAGAGGGGGTTGAGACCTCCACCTCAGATAAAGCCTCCGAGAAAGGGTTTTTCAAGACATCCTTTAAAATTAACTTGTTTTTTCTTTCCACCGAAGTGCGGGCACTAAACCCCTTACATAATTCAGATGGGGGTTGAGCCTTCAAGTGTGGAACACCAAGACAATAAACACAGGATAAACGTCTATCAGAATTAGTCATTTTCCTGCCACACTTATCATAGTATTTGAAACCTGTTGTCACCTTCTTATCAGCCACTATAACAATTGGTCTAAGATGAATATGTCAAGCTACAAAAGGAACAGCAATAAAGGAAAGGCCCTGTCAGAACAGCTGTACAGATGAAAAACAGGCACACACACACACACACACACACACACACACACACGCACACACACACACACAGTCAGGAAAGATGACCAATTTTAATTTTTTTTTAATTACCAACAATGGTAAAAAGAGTACCCAATGGGGAAAGAACACCATCGATGGTATTAACTACCACGGAGGTAAGGGAGGGGCCTGTACCGCCAAAGGTATGAAGAAATACCACAAACATTGGGAAAGTCACTCAGACAGAAAAGGTAAGCAAATTATCAGTGACTAATAAAGGAAGAAATAGAGGGGAAAAAATATTACAGAAAAATATTAGAAATTCTATACCACTTAGTTGAGAGCTGTCCTGACGTGTCTTGACACACTATGTGGGAAACGAGATCTGAGGAGATGAAGAGAGGTGCTACAGGTAAGCTTACCTCAAGAGTTTTTGGCTGGCTCGAGCTTGTTATAACGGCTAAGTCAGTTTGGAGGACGGACCCGAAACCCATTCTTCATGAATAAAAGAAGATTAACATCAGATTTTCTGAATGAATGCAAACAGCGACTACTGGAGCTAGGCATTTGGTGAATACCCTTGGTGCTGTTGAAGCAGAGAAATGAAAATGAGAGTAAGAAACAGAGAAAAATACAGTTGTGTACACGTACCATAAATGTAGGGTTACCTATCAGAACAGCGAATGAGCATAACATCTAAATGTAGGATTACCTATCAGAACAGCGAATGATCATAACATCTAAATGTAAGGTTACCTATCAGAACAGAGAATGATCAGAACATCTAAATGTAGGATTACCTATCAGAACAGCGAATGATCATAACATCTAAACTCAAAACATCAAGACCATAACATCTAAGTCATAACATCGAATCTCAAAACATTGAAAACTACAAAGTAACTACAAATAAAAACCTTGCACACTTGCAAGCCCCCCTGCACCCCCCCGTAAATTAAATATACCAACTCCAAGACAGCATTACAGTGGCGGAAAAGGTTACTTTCCTAACCCCACTGTAGTGCAATCTTGGAGTTGTATATTTAATTTATGGGGGGGTGCAGGGGGGGGGGGCTTGCCACCCTGCAGAAATGTAGTAAACAGTGTGTGGGATGTTACTTATAGTTGCTTTGCAGTTTTCAATGTTTTGAGATTCGATGTTATGACTTAGATGTTATGGTCTTGATGTTTTGAGTTTAGATGTTATGATCATTCGATGTTTTGATAGGTAACCAAATGTAGATGTTCAAGTGTATTCACTGCTGCAGTCATCACCTGTGGGTTATCTCTGCTGTGGTAGCCCTCGGCCGGCCTGAATACCAGAGTCAATGTTTTTCTGCGTCGGCTGCTGTCGCTTGCTGCCTGACATCAGATTGTCAGTGCTATACAGGAAGGCAGGCGACAGAATTACATCAGTTTTTCTTGCCCTAACCAGTCAGAGGCCCAAGTAAAAATGGAAAAGTGGGCCTGGTGGCTAAAAGCCACCATTAGAAACTTATGTCTCCCTAAAGAAAGAAGATACAAGGGGGAAGGAAGATGGGAAACCAGGACTACAACAGTGAATACACTCGAACATCTACATTTATGGTAACTGTACTATGTTCTTCGTGTTTCACTGTTGCAGTCATCACCTGTGGGAGGATTCCCAAAGCTGAGGAGAGGGGTGATAGGATTAGTAAGAGACACAGGAATGGGTCAGCATACTCTGCAGAACTGCAGAGGCAAACTCTGCCCTAGCCTTAGAAAATAGAGGTAGATGGTAATGCTTGGTAAAGGACAGAAGTCCAGGTGGCAGCTTACAGGATGTTCCTGGTGTGAACTCCTCTAAGGAATGCTGTGGAAGTGGAGGCTGCCCCAGTAGAATGGGTTTGAAAAGACTTGGGGGGGGGGGGGTTCCCATGCAATCTGTAGCAGAAATGGTTATAGTGATATCCATTTGGAAATGGTTTGTTTAGAAATGGGCTTCCTCTCTGCCCCTGTGGCAAAGCTGACAAGTAGTTGGTCTGTTTTCCTGAAGGGTTTAGTACGGTCCAGATAGTATCTGAGCTGTGAGTGAGTGCAGAATTCTTTCCCCCTTGTTTGGAGGATTAGAAAAGAAAGTGGGTAGATGTATGGCCTCCTGGTAGAGAGCTACATTAGATACTACCCTGGGCATAAAGGAGGGATTAGTGCTCAGGGAGACCCTGTCTGCATAGAAGATGATGAAGGGCTCAATGGCCATCAGTGCCTGAAGTTCTGAAACAATTCTGGATGAGGTGATAGCTAGTAGAAAAGCAGTCTTCCAGGAGATGCATCTTAGTTATGCTGAAGTAGCAGGGTTGAAGGGTGGTAAAGTTAGTTTTTCCAAAACATAACTCCGGTCCCAGGCTGGAGTGGGTGGCCTTCTAGGAGGTCTGATATTAGAAGCCCCTCTGAGGAATTGTTTAAATCACAGGATGGGAGAACAGGGGCTGTTCTTTATCAAAATGAGCTGAAATGGCTGAGGCATGGATTTTAACAGAGAAGGAGACGCCACTATTAAGTAGCTTCGCTAGGTAGTCCAGGATAAGAGGGATAGAAGGTTGTGAGGTATTGCCCCCTCTGGACTGGCTCCAAGTGCAGAATCATTTTCATTTTCCTGCGTAAGATTTTCTGGTACTGGGCCTTCTGGCCTCTGTGATAATGTCTACGGCTTGTTTGCTTATCAGGGGGTCCCTTGTTTAACTTTAGGGTATTAGCCATGGTGATAGTTTGAGAGTCTGCAAATCTGGGTGCAGCATCCCCCCCCACTGAGATAAGAGGTCTGAGATCATGGTAAGCCTGCCTAGGAGGCTGCAGTAAGGGGTACCAATTGCTGTCTGGGCCACTCTGGAGGAATGAGGATAGCCTTTGGTCTCTCCTTCCTTATTTTTGATCAGTACCTTGGGAAAAAAGAGGCAGAAGAGGGAATGCATAGACAAAGAGGGTGTTCAAGGGGAAGGTCAAGGCATCCACCTTCCACGCTAGGTGGTGATAGTCCCTGGTACAGAATTTTTTCAGCTGATGGTTGAGATGCGAAGCAAAGAAATCAACCTCCAGAGTCCCCCATGCCTGAGTAATTTGTAAAAGGATTTTTCTGTGGAGCTGCCATTCATGGGGGTCCAGTAAGTTTCTCCTTAAGTGGTCTGCCAAGATGTTGTCGATCCCTGGTAGGTAACTGGCTATCAGGTGTAGTCCCATGGAAGAGGCAGTCAGCCAGAGGTTCATGGCTAACCTGCAGAGAGGGTAAGATTGGGTACCTCCCTGTTTGAAGTACCCCATTACTGTGGTGTTGTCTGTTTTGATAAGGAGAACCCCTGGCTTGAGATGGGGTTTGAAGGATGCCAGAGCCTTTTGTACTGCCATAATTTCCTTCTGGTTGATGTGTAAGGGAAGGTGCTGGGCATCCCAAAGGCCTTGGGTGCACCTAATTTCTAGGCGAGTGCCCCAAGCTATGTCAGAGGCGTCAGTGGTAATGGTCTGCCTGGTTGGGAGGGAGGTGAAGGAAAGACCCTTGTTCTGGGCACAGGCCTCTGCCCACCAGAGAAACTCTGCCCTTATACAGGGGATCAGAGCTAGAGAGGTCTCTAGAAGTTGAGAGTGCTGACACCAAAGGTTCTTTAGGTACCACTGGAGTTCTCATCTGAAGCCTGGCCAGATGGATTAGAAGAATGCAAAATGCCATGTGCCCCAAGGCTTGCAGGAAAGTACAGTTGTATACACTTACCATAAATGTAGATGTTAGAGTGTATTCAATGTTGCAGTCATCACACTTGGGTTATCTGACTGCAAGTAGCCCTCAGTCGGCCCGAATACCAGAGACTTAGTATTCAGTTGCTGTTGCTCCAGGTCTGATGTCAGGTCGTCAGGGGTATAAAAACAGGCATCCAATACCATTACATCAGTTTTTCTTGCCCCAAATTTCAGGAGCCCCCCAATAGGGAGCTAAGCTATGGTGGTAAAATCACCACCAGTAAAAAGTAAATACCAATACCCCTACAAGGGGTGAGTAGTATACCCGGAGAGGAGAGCAAGAGAGAGAGGGGGCTGGAGGGAGGGAAACCAGGATTACAACAGTGAATATACTCAAACATCTACATTTATAAGTGTACACAACTGTACTATGTTCTTAGTGTTTCACTTTTGCAGTCATCACACTTGGGTTGATTCCCAAAGCTGTAGAAAGGGTAGAGGCAGTAAAGAAGTGTTTGGGCTGTCTAGTACGCCCTGCAGGACTGCAGTTGCAAAACCGGCCCTGGATTTGGAAAATATAGGCAGGTGGTAATGCTTGGTGAATGGGTGTACAGAACTCCAGGTAGCAGCCTCCAGAATGTCCCTGGTAAGGACTCTCCTGAGGAATGCTGAAGAGGTAGAAGTTGCCCTAATGGAATGTGTCCCCCCCCCCCGAGGGGTTGGTTTCCCATGATGTTTGTAGCAGAAATGGATACAGTGTGCTATCCATTTGGAAATTGCCTGTTTTGAAATGGCCTTGCCCTCTGCCCCTGGTGCAAAACTGAGTAACAACTGGTCAGATTTCCTGAAGGGCTTAGTCCTATCCAGGTAGAATCTGAGCTGTGTTTGTGCACGTCCAATCCTTTCCTCTTTATTTTGGGGATTAGAGAAGGTCGGCAAATGGATAGCTTGGCTGAAAGCCACACTGGACACCACTTTGGGCATAAAGGAAGGATTAGTCCTGAGGGAGATCCTGTCAGCATGAAAAATAATGAAGGGTTCCATGGCCATAAGTGCTTGTAGCTCAGACTATCTTCTCGCTGAAGTTTTGGCCAGGAGCAATAGTGTTTTCCAAGACAGGAATTTTAAATCTGCTGACACTGCAAGCTCAAAAGGGGGTAGTGTGAGCTTTTCTAGTGCAAAGTTAAGGTCCCAAGGAGGGGTGGATGCTCTCCTTGGTGGCCTTAAGTTGTTTGCCCCTCTCAGGAACTGTTTGATGAGAGGCTGAAAGAACAGGGGTGGCTCAGAGTTGCAATGAGCCGAGATGGCAGAGGCATGGATCTTAATGGAGAAGGATAGGCCTCTGTGGAGTAGATCTGCTATGTAATCCAGGATTAGAGGTAGGGAGGGCAGAGTTGTGTCCTCTCCTTTAGATTGAATCCAGGAGCAAAACCTTTTCCACTTATCAGCATAGGATTTCCTTGCACTGGGTCTTCTGACTTCAAGAGTGATGTTCAGCACCTGCTTGCTTAGGCTGGTCACTCTGGGAGAATTCAAGGAATAAGCCAGGCTGCAAGATTTAGGGTTTGCAGTTGCGGATGCAAGACCTTTTCCCCCTGCTGAGTGAACAGGGTCGGGCTCTGGGGTGGCACTGGTGAAAGGCTGCGCAGGAGTTGGTACCAGTGCTGGTGTGGCCAGTCCGGGGTAATCAGAATTGTCCTTGGTCTGTCCCGTCTTATCTTGAGCAATATTCTTGAGAGAAGGGGCAGAGGGGGAAATGCATAGATTGAGAGGTTTACCCACTAGAAGGATAGGGCATCCACTTTCCAGTCCCTGTTGTGAGGTGTCCTGGTGCATAATTTGCTGAGCTGGTGATTGCAGCAGGAGGCAAAGAGATCAACCTCTGGGGTCCCCCATTTCTGAATCAGAAGGCTGAAAGTGCTGGGATCTAATTGCCACTCGTGTGGGTCTAGGGGATTTCTGCTTAAGTCGTCTGCCAGTGAGTTTTGTTTGCCTAGCGGGAATTGAGCTTGCAGGTGGACCTGCATGTCCAAGGCCGTGTTCCACAGGGCCATGGCTAGCCTGCAGATTGGGTAAGAGTGGGTTCCCCCCTGCATGTTGATGTACCACATAACTATGGTGTCTGGCTTTATTAGCAGGGGTCCTGGTGAGAGTAGGTATCTGAAAGCTGTTAGAGCATGCTGAACAGCTAGCATCTCTTGTTGGTTGATGTGCAGATGAATTTAACTTGAACTTCAGTGGCCCTGAATGCACTTGTCCAGGTGTGCCCCCCAAGCATAGTCTGATGCATCTATGGTTAGGGTCTGGGCAGCAAGGGATTGAGTAAAGGGCAGTCCCTTGTTGTGGTTGCATGCTGCTGCCCACCAAAGAAACTCTGTCCTTAGACAAGGTATGATGGTTTCCAGGTCCTGAGAATGTTGGCACCAAAGACTTTTTAAGTACCACTGAAGTTTACTCATATGCAGTCTTGTATATGGAATTAGTAGGATGCATGAGGCCATGAACCCCAGGGCCTGCAGGATTTTCCTTGTGGATTAGCTGGGTTCTGATGGCCATTTGAATGTGTCAGATAGGCTTGTTTTCCAGGAGTAAGGAATGCCACCTGGGATGCTGTGTCCAGGCTTGCACCCAGGAATACAATCTTTTGACTGGGGACTAGTTTTGATTTACACTGATGGTGTATCCCAGGGAGGTTAGTTTTTTTTTACAAATGTCAGGTGTTGCAACAGCACTTCCTGACTATCTGCCTGCATCAGGCAGTCGTCCAAGTACGGGTAAATTTGATTTTTTTTCTGTCTGCAGTAGCAATGGCTGGAGCCAGGCATTTTGTGAATACTCTGGGAGAAGTGGATAAGCCAAAGGGAAGTGCAGAGAACTGATAATGTATAGAACCTGCCCTGAAGCACAGATATTTCCTGCATGAGTCCCTGATAGGGATGTGCAGATAGGCTTCTTTTAAGTCTAGGGTGGCTAAATCAGGCATCTTTGGCCAGCACAGGAAGAAGCTGCTGCAGGGTGAGCATTTTGAATTTTGGTACCACCAGGAAGATGTTTAGAATGGAAAGATCTAGGAGTGGGTGCCAAGTGCCCTCTTTTCTGGGTACCAGGAAAAGTCTGGAATAAAACCCTTGACCTATCTTTTCTGCAGGAACAGGTTGAATTGCCCTTAGAGAGAGAGCAGGGATTGAACTTGGTTTTGTGCCTCTGCCCACTGGTTTGGAGGAAGGTCTAAGAACCCTTTTGGGGTTGGCAGTGAGTGGAAGTAAAATTTGTACCCCTGGGATACAATGTTGAGGACCCATCTGTCTTTGGTGATGGAAGTCAAGTTTTTGCATGATGGGCAAGTCTTCCTCCTAGGGGGCACAAGCAGTTGGGCAGAGGTGGGGAGTCTCTGGGTCAGCAGTAGGATTTTTGAAAAGGACTAAACACAAAGAAGGTGGACTCTGTGCCAAACCGCAAACAAATAAATGAAAAAAAGGCACAGCTGTTCCAGCTATAATGTACAAAAAACTTTTATTGCACAAACCACAGAAGGTAGACTTCACACAAATAACGCCACTACAGTTGTCTTACACATTTTCGTCAGGTAACTTCATCAGATGCATTTGAGATTGGGGTGGTGGAGCAGGAGTAAAATGGTGGCTAGAAGTAGTTTTCCTAGGAGTGGCCTTGCCTCTAGGTCTAAGAGTATCCATCGGTCTGACAGAAACTGTAGTCTGAAGAGAAGACGTCGTTGTTTGTCTAGATTCGGTAGTGCGAAAAACCTCCTCAGAAGCCGGTGCCTGCGTCACGGCTCTGGACCCAAACAAGGCAGAGATAACCAAAGGTTCGGAAGACTAAGAGGATTTCTGCAGCATACCGAACTCCGAAAGGGTCTCAGAAGAGGCCTGCGAAGATACTGAATCGGGCATCAGGGACTGCAAAGGTGCCTCACTGAATTCAGAACCGACGACCTGCTTAGTGGCAGAGTCATTGGAAGGATTAGCCTTGTGTGGTCTGTCTCTAACTTTATCCTTACTTTTTTTCAGAATGTCTATGGATTGTTGGCTGGCAGACGCCATTTCAGAATGCAAAGATGGGAGACGAAAAATATCCGGCTACAATAACAGCTCTACTATGAATGGTTCTCGCGTTAAAGAGGGCATAGAACCTGCGATGGGGGACGTTGTGGTCTGGGCCTAAACAAGTGACGCAGTATGAATGGAAGATTTTTCAGACATCTGTTAGTGCAAGAAAAAAGGATCCTCAACAGGCTACTCAGCTTTAGACGTTTTCAGCTATAATTCAAACTCTGGTAGCGACCGACCGGCACACTTGCAAACTGCTGCTGCCATGGGCTTCACGGCAAGAAAAGACTGATTTAATGCATCATCTGCCTTCCTTTATAGCACTGACAACCTGATGTCAGGCAGCAAGCCACAGCAGCCGACACAGAAATACACAGACGCTGGTATTTGGGCCTGCCGAGGGATAACCCACAGGTGATGACTGCAACAGTGAAACACGAAGAACATCAAAATCTTCCTGATTACAGGTGGATAGGAATATGAAGATAGTCATTCTTTAGGTCCAGGGAAACTAGAAAGGCCTGGGGAAGCAACAGAAGAAACAGTAAGAATAACAAAGCATTCAGAAGGATGGCACTATGAGTAAAGTGTACAGAAAGGAAAAATCCAGCACACGTCTCAAAGACCCCTCTCTTTCCCAGTGATCAGAAATGTTCTGGAATAAAATCCTAGACCCCTCTCGGTCAGTGGAACTGGCTGAATGGTACCTCTAGTCTAACAGACCCTGGAAAATGAAAAAGTTGTTCTGCAGGAGATTGAGAGGTACCAGAGGAGGGGGGAAGGGTTTTCCAGGCCAGAAAATTACACTGCTGGATAAGGAATGGAACCAGAGAATCTGCAGTGATCTTTTGCCAAACTGGGAGAGACAGAGAAAGGCTGAGAGACAAGGGGAACATGGTCGAGAGGAAGGGAAGGCAGAAAGTCAGACGGCTAAAGACTTGTCAAGAAAGGACTGCTTTTGGGGCCTAGGTGTTTGAGTACGCTTATCAGAAAGCACACTTAGGAGCCTTCTTACTCTTGGAAGACTATATAGGCAGTCCACGCAAAAAGGCAGTCTTACTAGGATAGCTCCTCTGAAACTTGGGAATGAATGTGGTTCAAATCTTTCATGAATTTACACTGATCGTGTAAGGTCTTAAAGACCTCTACTACAGCACTACCAAACACATTTTGGTTATCTAGGGGAGTATCCAGGAGTTTGCTTTAACACGATCTGACGAGGCTTGAAGGTGAAGCGAGGAACAGCAGCTCATCACAGAGCCAGAGGCAGCAGCCATACAGGCAGAATCAGCTTCTCTTTATGAAGTGATTTGCAACTTGAGAAGTGGAACCTAGTAAGGAAAGAGCTGAGGCCTTACCATCAGTCAGGTATGTCAGACACAATCTTCACAATCTGGAAAAGAAGAGACAAAATGCACCTTGTCATATTAGTCTAGTAACTTACAGTCCTAAAAGAAAAGTAGCAGAAGTGTAGAATTTCTTACCAATCCTCTCCATAGTTCTACTGCCTTTACCCCAGAGAAGAAGCTTAGAAGAGGGCAGCAGCCTGTGCAGCTTATCAGTACACACAGGAATCATTGCTGGATCAGATGAAGGGCATTTGTATAAGAACTTGCAGGTATCTGGCATCTTACAGAACCTGACAGGCTTCTCAAGAGCTGCAGGTTGGGAGTCTGGTGCCAGGAAAGCAGCAGAGAGGGTACCAATACAGCAGCCAACATAGAAGGGACAGCAGAAGGTTTAGGAGAGTCCATCAGTAGCAACTCATAATTTTCTGGACATTTGATACCTGGGAGAAATTCCAAATTAAATGTTCTTTCATACACAGAACCATGTCTCCAAACGTTAGTTCTGCCAGTGGAGGATAAGGATTGACATATTCTCTTCCTCTGCGCCATAGTCTAAAGGAGAAGTAACGGATAGGAGCAGGCTAGAGAGTCGGAGTCCTTACCAGAAGACTCAGGGTAGAGGGACCTCTCCGAAGAAGCTTCAATGCATCAAAGCAATGAACAAACACTGAGTGAAGTCCAGCCATTCCTTTTATGGATCTTTCATAGATGACATCAAAAGTTTAGACTTCTGTCTTTAAAGGGACATCCTCCCTGACAAAATGTGATGGTTCGGACAAGTCAAGGTACATGGCACCTCTTCCCCTGCCAAGGATTTCAGGAATCCCTTTGGAGATAATCATCCATGGTTCCCCCTCAATGTCCAATGCTTCTGAGAACTTGGAATAAGTCAGTTCTGTGTTGGCCTCACAGAAAGCCACAGCAGAAGATAATAAATACTGGACTATCCTCCGGGTTTTCATTCACCTCAGATGTCAAGTGGAGGCTGGATAGCAGACTCAGGCCTAGACTTCTTGGCCTTTTTGAGTGGCAGCTAACCTTGTGGCAGGCGGACTCTGCTATGGCACCTTGGGCCAACAGTTTGAGATACTGGTTCTTAAGAAAAACTGAAAGTGAAGAAAGGTGGCTATGCAAAATCTAAGGTACAAAACACTGACATATGGAACACAGAGTGGTCATGAGATGCACCTATTGTGGTGGTCCTTATGGGAAACCTGCATCTCACACTGGCATTTGGCTTTCATTTCCCTTTCATGAAGGATATTTAACCTAATGAAAAATTAAAAAAAAAAAAAGTAACCCCCAACAGGGTACTTACTTGAAGATAAGGGCACAGTACACTCACCAAAGTAAAGGGCATTCAGACCGACGTCCAATAATGGTGTTCAGACTGGTATCAATGGAGTTCTAGGACAGGACTGAAGCAGAGCACCTCACTGAACATCTTTAAGCACAACCTGGATAACTAGATGGGGAACAGAAAATACACCCCTGGGATTCAAACTATGTCCCCTGCTGGACAGTGGCATAGGGTGCTGACTTGTTGGAACATGGGCTAAATTCTTGGCTAGGCTTGAAAGGGCCTCAGGGTCAACAGCGTAGTAACTTCCTATGAACCTATGATAAGTCATCCTTATGCCCAACACTTGTGCTTGGAGCATACGTTTGATGTACAATGTTCCTAGGTAATAAAGGTTTTGGTATAATGGCAAGACGGGCTATCCTTGGCAGGAGAACCCAGAGGTGATGAATACTGTAACAGTGATATGGAAGGACATCAACAGCTTATACTGGTCTACAGGCACCCAATCTTAGAGAAAGAAGGCGTAATGCATTCCTGAGCCATCATAACAAAGGAAAAATGTAAACCCTTAACCATAAGATCATAGGTTCACAGATAAGTACTAGGCTATCTGCCCGAGGGCATCTATAAGCCTAGTCAGAATGTGTTGGCTTTCGCTGCCCCCTTAGATTAGTTCTCTGTGCCTCGGTCCAGCAGAGCCATTGCAGTTATCCCCAGGGTAAATTTTCTGTTTCCCATCCACTCATCAAGGTTTCTCTTGAGTGTTAGTGAGGGGCTCTGCCTAATGTAGATTGGAATCCTGTTTCAAAGCATGGGGAGTCTCTGTGACAGGAATCTATCCCTCCAGCATGTCCTATTTATCGTTGTGTTGAGATTTAGATCCCTAGAGCGTGTGGCGCTTGTGGATTTTTTTTTTTTTTTTTAGGTGGAGCATGTCCATCAATTCTGGGTTAGACATGGCCTTGTATGTCAGGCAGAGATCACCTCGGAATAAGCGGTATGCAACAGAATACAGCCAGAGTTTCTTCAGTCGGGCTGCATAGGGCATATGTTTGAGGCCAGTAATCCTCTTGGTGAGGTACTTCTGTGGTTTTTCCAGCTGTTGCAGGTGTTTTGTAACGTACATCCCAAATGGGGCGTTGTACTCTATGATGGGTCTGATGAGTTATGAGTAGAGGGGCACAATAACCTCTTTTGTCCTAGATGTGAACCCTTTTGTGATTAGGTGGGCCACATAAAAGGATTTTCTAACCACCTTGGCAATATGATTATCAAAGGAGAGATTACTATCTACTTGGGTCCCCAGATCCCTTCTTACATTTTCTGTATTTAGGGGACTACCACATATGTGGTGGTTCGCGGGTACTTTGTTTTTTCTAAAGGGGATGACTATGCACTTTTTGGTATTTAGCTTGAGGCCATGATTTTGACACCAGGTATCCGTCTCAGTGAGACCCTTCTGGAGGATGTCTGTATCAGCTGGAGAGTCAATTATGGCCCCCAGTTTGCAGTCGTCTGCAAACTTGGACAGCCATTGTCCTCCTGTGCTTGCCTGTACCTCTGAGAAGTATATACCGAACAGGAGGGGTCCCAGGACTGAGCCCTGGGGGATGCCACTTCTAAATGGTTTAGAGTCGGACCTAGAGCCTGCAACTCTCTCCGTGTGGGTTCTATCCGTGAGCCAATTACAAACCCATCTCGTGACGTAGGGGGTTTTTATGTTCAGGCTGGTGAGCTTGTCTATAATACTAGAATGGGGAATGGTGTTGAAAGCCTTTGCGAGGTCTAGTTAGGCTGTGTGGACCTCCTTTCCCTCGTCTAAAGCCTTGGTAACTGTCTCAAAGAAGTCCACAAGATTTAGGAGGCATGATCTACCCTTAAAGCCAAACTGGGTAGGGTCCAATGTTTGAAGGTTCCCAATGTCTCTGTTAATGAATATCATGATGAAGCGCTCCACAGCCTTGCAGACCAGGCTAGTCAAGCTTATAGGGCGGTAGTTCCCGGGGTCCGTTGTGGCTCCACCTTTGTGGAGCGGGATAACTGTTGCTGTGCGCCACTCTATTGGTAAGTAGCCTGTAGAGAGGCTGAATTTGAACAGTGTGTTTAGGTGAGGGGTTAGTTCATTTTGGAGCTCGTGTAAGACGCATCCTAGGACACCATCTGGTCCCATTGAAGATGTATTTTTGGCTTTGGATAGGGCTGTTTTAACCTGTGTGTCAGTGATTGCCAGGGCACTACATTCTTCTGGTATGGTTATGGGCCTTTTAGGGGGTGAAGTTTGCACTAAACCTGTCTGCCAGAATGTTGGCAATATCAGTCTGTTCAGTGTATTTTGTGCCATTCTGCACTAACTCGGAGCAGATCTGAGAGTTTCCACATCAAAGAAAGTGTTTGATGGGTGCTTGGTTGGGATGAATTCCAAAACAATAGCCAACACAGAGTAAGGAACAAGAGGTACTGCTACGCACAAAGGTTTAAATAGCAGAGTCCTGAACTGCTGTTCTTAAACAGGGATGAAATTCCCAGAGCTGGAGTAGAAACAATAATGCTTAGTGAAGGAGTGCACCAAAATTCACACACCTGTAAGCACATGCCTGCAATGGAGACACTTGAAGCAAACTAAAAAGCAACCATTTCAGGAATGAATGACATTTTACAGCAGCATTTGCCAAAATGAGATTAGCAGCTATTACTGAAGGACAATACAGATAACAATCCACTTCAAAAGCAGATGCTTGGTACCTCGGGAGCCCTACCTCATCTTTTACAGAGGGAATGAAAAACAGGTCCGTCATCCTACAGTCCGGCTCTTACTTCAGGTAACATCGGAGCTGTCCGTGCACATCACTCCCATTCTCCCTCTGTTCGCAAACAGACTGGTTCAAACTGTAAAACAGTTTCACAAAGTAGCATGTTTCTCTTTACAGGCACCTGATCTATTTGAAAGACAAGATATTGTTCCCTGCCTTTAAGGGAAGCTTAAGCTGAGCCTATGTAGAGAGGGGATGGCAGCCACCAAGGCTTCTTTACCTGTGACTGACAATTAGTTCTTGGTTCTCCAACAGCTTGAACACAACTTGTCAAAGTAACATTAAGTCATAGTTCAACAGCCAGGCAACTCCAGGTTCACTGTGTAAGACTGCTGTGTACAGTTTTGGGGAGTTTCTTATTTGTCCCACAGCTGTGAAGTTTACACTTATAATTTGGGGACAGGGAATGACCACAACAAGGGAGGTGTGGAAGGACTTTCTTCCTTGCAAAAACTTTTTCGCTGTGCTTTACAGATCGGTTTTAGGAATACTGTACTTTCAAAGGGTTCTGATCAAGCAATTTATTTTTCTGCAATCACTGTCTATCTTTTAAATGAAATGTAGGCATCAGGAGAATTTTGCAAAAGAAGCTCCCAGTGTGGGCTACTGAACTCACAAAGCCACATGGCAGAAGCGCAAGCAAGTCAACCTTTAAAGTTTGCAGCCCAAAGAGCTTCTTGAAAGGAAAATTAGACTCTTAAGAGTCTGCTTAACTAGTCAGTGCTGCAACATATTCCAGCTCCGAGACGAGTCTACCCAGACCTTAAAGTAACCGAACACCAAATTATACACGAGTCTGAGAAAAAGCAATCTCAGTATTGAGGAGAACATAATCTACCAGCAAGAATGACCTCTAAAATATTTGCATTCAAATTCAGAAAGATCAATGTGATTGCATCAGAAATCAGACTCAGATAAAACTGCCCATCATTTTACAAGGGGAGACATCCTTGGCATGGCCCAAAAAACAGTGCTGCTTCAATAGAGATCCAAAAACTTGAAACACGGTTCTTTGGACCAACTAAAACAGAGGGACTGAGGAGCAGTTGTGTATTTTTGATTCTTTCACAGGGATGTGAACTGATGAGAGAGGGATGCCAGTCTCTATGCCCAACTACTACATCATCATCCTCTCCAAATATAAGGAGTGCCCACTGTACCCATTTCTTAAGATAACACTTGATAGAACTGATGTCTGATGAGAAAGAACAGGTTCTCATGCTAGAGGACTGCAATTAGCTCTCCTTCTCCAAGGGAACCATACTCACTGCATCACTGAGAAAGCCTAGGTCAGTTCCACAGCTTCTATATAAAACATCCAATGTCAGAACCTGAAGAAACAATATACTACAAAGCTTGGCACAGACTTTCCACCAGTGTACAGCCTGATGACAAAGGATCAATATCAGAAGACGGACTGTGCTCCTTGGTGCCTCTGAAGTCAGTGACACCAAGGTCCGCTCCAACACCCTCAAGTAAACAGCACCAAGATGATGTTGGCAGCCTGAATCCTGGCTCTACATTTTCACCTCTTCCACTATCCTCCATGCTCTGTCTCCTTAGGCACAAAATCCTCAAAAAGCTCAACATCAGCAGGTATAAGGGGGAATGACAAAATACAGATGTGTCAGTTGGTGAGGGAAAGGACAAGGCAGTTCTCAGAGTGCCTGTTTTTACAGTATATTGGTCAACTAAGTCTTAAGTAACAAACCCTGGAGTTAGATATCACCTCCTTGTTATATGAAAAAAAAAAAGTGAAGTACTTACTATAACGTTCCATCTGTGTTGATCTTCATTCTTTCCTTACAACTGGATTCTGATCCAATTTGTCAGATCTAACTCAGCCGATGCTACAGCTCGAAGACACCAAACCTCTCGAGCGTCTCCCTTACCCACAACGCACCTTGCCAAATACCTCAGATTTTGTTTGTTGCTATTCTGTATAAGGATAGAGAGAAATACAGGAAGCCATATCCAAAGTCATATAAACATGTAAATGCACCCATCCAGAGACCAAATAACTACTCGTTCTTCCAGAGGTCATGGACGAGGGTAGGTGGGAGCGGCTGTGAGCAAAGAATGATGACAGATAACACAGATGGAACGTTAAGGTAAGTACATAACTTCTTTATCTGATGTTGTCAGTCTTCATTCTATCTTCACAAATGGGTCAGCGTCCCTAGCTATATAAATCCAAGGTGGACACAAGGAAGGATATTCCTGAGCACCACAGAACGAAATGATGTCCTACCTCTGGAAACCAGATTATATACGTAATGAGTAATAAAGGCACGAGGAGTAGCCCAAGTTGCTGCTTCACAAATATTATCCATAGACATCCTAGACTGGAAAACCATGGAAGCAGCTACAGATCTAGTTGTGTGTGCTTTTTAAAGGATGTGTAAGAGGAATATCTAATTTATTATAAACCAAAGGAGACTCATTTTATTAACCACTTTGATAGAGAAAGTTTAGAAACTGAATTTCCCAATTTTGGTCCAGAGATGGAAACAAACAGTTGATCTACTTTCCTGATTTTTTCTGTTCTATGCAAACAGAAACGCAACTATGAACATCCAGTAAATGTAAAGTATTTTCTCCTTTGTTGGTAAATTTAGGAAAAAACACTGGTAAATTTAGGAAAAAACACTGGCAAATTGATAGAACTGTTTATGTAGGATTCTGACACCACCTTTTGAAGGAAGTATTGGTTGGTACATAAGGTCACTCTACCTTTGTGGAAAACCAAGTATGGAGGTTTAAACGATAGCACTTGGATCTCAGAAATTCTTCTTGCAGAAGTAATGGCAACCAAGAAGACTACTTTCCATGAAAGATATTTAAAGTCACATAGGTTCATAGGTGTGCACTAGACTTATGACCCTGGGGCCTTTACAAGACTAGCCATAGGATTACCCTGGCATTGTGCCACCGGACCTTAGTTCCCAGTGCCTCTGTCAAGTAGAGCCACTGGAGTTATCCCAGGAAGAAGTTTCTATTTCCCATCCACTCATCAATTTCTCTTGAAGAGAGTCAGCGAGGTGCTCTGTTTGACATGTATGGGAAGTCTATTCCATAGCATGGGCAGTCTCTGGGTTATGGACCTGTCCCCTCCAGCATGTTTGGTTGATTGTGGTACTGAGGTTGAGAGAATAGTTGGAGTTTGAGTCTATCCATATAAGACAAGTGTTTAAGGCCTAGGATCCTCTTTGTGAGGTACTTTTGCAGCCTCATGTAGCTGCTGGTTCAAAGGGGGTTGGGTTGTGTGAGAGAATGCAGTATCAAATTTTGGTCACATGGAAGAGTAGGGTTTTTAAAAAGAGGCTGTAGAAGGAGTGTCACTTTCAGGAAGGCCTTGCTCAATTTGTGAGAAGCTATAGGTGAGCCAGTCAATCCTTTATGGTAATTTGAAACTGCTGGTAACTGTACCCTAATGTTTGAGATACTAGCACAGTTCTGAAAAAGGTGAGCAAGAAAATCTAAGATGTGATAAAGAGAGGCTGAAAAGGGGTCAAGTTTATGCTGCTGATCCCAATTGGCAAACCTTTTCCATTTACTTGAATATGTTTTCTTTGCTGAAGATTTATGGGAAGACGAACTGTACATTGGACAGATGATGAGAGTATAGATTGTCTGGCTACTAAGGGAACTGGAGAAGCCAAGCAGTCAGCTTGAGGTTCTGTACATCTTGGCTGTGACATGCCCATCGGGTGGAACAGGAGGTCCAGAGTCTGATCTAGGTTCCATGGTGGTTGAACTAGGTGAGGTCACAAGAAGCAAAACCAAATCTGTCAAGGCCAATAGGGGGCAATGAGGATAACTGTACTCCAACCTGGCAGTTTCCAGCAGAAAGTATGGAATGGGATTGGTGGGAATGCATAAAGGAGACCAGGGGCCCAATCGTGATGTAGAGCATCCACTGGTGACTGTCCCCGGGGAAATCATGGCAAAGTAGTTGCTGCACTTGTTTATGGGAAAGGCAAAAAGATCACAGCATGGTTGGCCTCATCGACAGATAATCCCCTCCGCCACCTTCTTACTGAGGGACCACTCGTGTGGTAGTATGCACCTCCTTAGTCTGTCTGCAATCACGCTGCATCTCCACCAAATGTGCATCACTACAAGAAAGTGGTCTGAAGATATATCCCACTGCCAAACCCTGAGCACCTCTCGACACAATGGGCAACATCTGGTTCCCCCGTTTGTTAATGCATCAGTTGACTGACATGTTGTCCATTTGAATAGCAATCGTTCCAGAGGGAAGAACATCTTAAAATGCTCACAATGCCAACAGCACTGCTCTCATCTCTAGAACATTTATATGCAAACTGGCTTCTTCAGTAGACCAAGTACCCTGGACTGCCCTCCCAGATAATGTCTCCCTACCCTATCTGGGAAGCATACATGGTCACTATGGCCTTTGGCTGTTGGGGAATGAATGGACTAGCCATGGAGTGGCTGACTGGAATGAATCCACAAATAAAGATCCCTTTTGTACATGGTGGTCATTTTTATCTGCTATGACACTGACTGATGGAAGACTGACCATGGGTAGTGAGCATCCACTGTAGGATCCGCATGTAAAATCTGGCCAGTGGAATTAAGGTTATCGCTGCAGCAATGAGACCTAGAGTTCTGACGAATGTGCGGGCTGAGATTGATGTATTGTTTACAATCTTCTTCAACTGTGGCCTTACAGATACAGCTCAGAGGTGTGGTAGGGAGAAAATGGCCATGTTCATGGTGAGTAGTTCACCAATAAATTCCAGTGTTATGTATGAGCTGGTTGGAGTTGTGATCTGTTGTAATTTGCTGTAATTCCTAGGACTGCAAAGGAGTGGAAACCTGATCTCTTGACTGTATGAGTTGATGCCTGGTTGTAGCGGTAAAGAGTCAGTCGTCCAGGGAGGGAAACATCCAGAATTCCTGCAGTTTGAGGTGTGCTGCTATTACTGCCATGCAGGTAAACATCCTGGGGACTGTGGTGAGTGCAAAGGGCAGTACTCTGATTCGCAGGTACTTCCTGAACCACTTGTTCAACTTTATGTGACAGTAGGTGTCCTGGAGATCTATCGAGGATATCCAGTCATCCTTGCTCAGAAAAGGGAGAATGGATTGAACTGTGATAATCCGGAACATGGTTTGAACAGATTTGTTTAGATTTGCGAGATCCAAAATTGGTCTCCAGTCCCTTGTCTTTTTTGGCACTAAAAAGAAGCTTGAGTAAGTTCCGGATCCTGGGGGGAGCTGAAACATATGCCCACAGCAGACAAGGTCTTACAATATTTCTCACACCTGGACAGCATTTCTTTCTCTTTAGGGACAAAAAGGTTTTTCTGTCAAAGGAAGCATTGACGAAATTGGACTTAAATGGCTCCACAAAGTCATACAAGCGCATCCAGGCATGCCTCCTCATGGAAATGCCCAAATCCACAGCTCTTAAGGTTCCTTCCACTATGCTGGAAATTAACCTCATGGAACAACTGGAAATAGCCTGAAGGGTTGCCAACTGAGAAGTTACTGAATCTTTAACCTCTGCAGATATGGTTCCTGAGAGAGTATTTGATAACTCTTTGGTTAAATCTCTCCAAAGTCCAACAAAAATGTGCCAGATAGTTCAGTGATCGTAATGCAAAGATCGCTGTAACAAAGACACACTTCCCCAGTCTGTCCATTGCCTGCGAATCCCTGTCGGGAAGATGGATAGTAGAACACTCGTTGGCTAGTTCCTTCTTTGTGGCCGCCGCAACGACCATGGAATCAACTTGTCCCCAAAACTGTCTGTCCACAGGTGGTGCCATTATCATGTCCGGTCTCCAAGGTATTGGCTCTATGGAGTAAGGCACATTGCATGCCTGCTTAGAGATAATGTCTACAAGCTCATCAGTGGGCGGAGTCACCTAGGAAATAGAGGGTCCTGTACCGAAAGCATCTAGGAGAATGGATTCCTCTGGCATAGGGTTGGCCACCTCTCTGTTTCAGGATCTCTAGTATGTCTCCAAAGGGAACATCTTCAGGAGGTGACAGTGGGACCCTTCTCCTTCATCAAAATCCATGTCTTCAGTGATGGACTCCTGTGGGGAGTCTAGGTGCTTCCTCTTGCACGTCCTTTTCCTGGGTACTTCCTCAGTGAGATGCTCTGTGGAGGGCTCTGAAGAGGATATCACAATTCCCTGACATGAAACCTGAGGTTTCGGTACAGGATATCCCCATGGAAAGAGTAGTTGAGGCTCCAGATGATGGGGCATCATGGAATGGGTAGGATCCAAGTGGGAAGGCTTCGTCAGTGCTGCCAAGGCAGCAAACACTCTCTGCAGCCTCAAAGGCAGAGTTCGAAGGACCCAGAGAGAGGCTCTAATTCAAGAAACCGGGTTTCCGAATCATCACCTACCTCTGATCCATCGGCACAGTCCCAGAGGAGGAAGTTGGAGCTAAACTGTCCAGTGCCAAGGAACAGACATGGCTCTGAAAACTTCGGACATGAATGCTGCAGTCTAAACATAGCTGGCAGGCTTCGGCTCCAAGAGCTCTCCTGATACGAAAAGACAGGTCGTCTCAGAAGATGCCGGATACGACAATGCTGAGTTTCTCGGATCAGAATTCCTGAAACTCTAAGACACCAGATGGAGTTACAGGAAGAACTTGCAAGGGGTGGTGTGTGCTGGAAGATCAGACCACCTGACCCATAGGGGTAGGTGCCGAGAGAAGACCAATCTGCCCCTGAGCCAAGAGAATCTTTCTCACCACTCTCCACATCTTCTGTGAGACTTCTAGAACAATGAGCAGAATAAATGGAGGAGGATGCTGATCTCTGCAGAAAAGTAGATGGAAGTTTGTCTGGTATTGGCTCAAACGGAGATTATCTAGTACGAGGACAATAAATAATCTCTGAAGGTTATGTCTAATCTGGTAGTTGTGTCTGATCAAACTTAGAGCTGGAACAGTTATATTCATTTTGGAAGTCATAGGATCCGAAGGAACAGATGAATCCGAAAGTTTTATCTTTTTCTGATCCAGGATTGAGACCATATGTTAAGCACTACATTTCCGTGAGGAGTTTGAGGAAGATTTTTATGAGGTGGAAGGCTTCAACTTTGGAGATTGGGACATGGCTTCTCCAAAAGAAGGAAGGAAAGTACAGTGGTGTACACTTACCATAAATGTAGATGTTCTAGTGTATTCACTCCTGCAGTCATGTATCCCTCCCTCCTCCTCCCCCCTGATATCTGCTGTAACATAGTACGGTTGTGCACACTTACCATAAATGTAGATGTTCGAGTGTGTTCATGGCTGCAATCATGTATCCCTCCCTCCTTCCCCCTAATATCTGCTTTAACATAGTACAGTTGTGTACACTTACCATAACTGTAGATGTTTGAATGTATTCACCTGCTGCAGTCATGTGTCCCTCCCTCCTTCCCCCTGATATCTGCTTTAACATAGTACGGTTGTGTACACTCACCATAAATGTAGATGTTAGTGTATTCACTGCTGCAGTCATGTATCCCTCCCCTCCTTCCCCCTGATATCTGCTTTAATATAGTACAGTTGTGTACACTTACCATAAATGTAAATGTTCAAGTGTATTCACTGCTGCAGTCATGCATCTCTCCCTCCTTCCCCTGAATATCTGCTTTAACATAGTACAGTTGTGTACACTTATCATGAATGTAGATGTTCGAGTGTATTTACTGTTGCAGTCATTTCATTTGGGTAATCTGCTGGCAGGTTGCCCTCAAGTCAGCCTGATTAAAAAAGTCTTGGGTCCTGCGTCGGTTGCTGTCCCTTCTTCCATGACGTCAGGTCGTCAGGGGTATAAAACATGCAGCCGACACCATGTTCATCAGTTTTTCTTGCCACAGATGTCAGGTGGCCCCCACATGGGAAGCAAAATACATACATGTGTGTGTGTATATATATATGTATATATATATATACATATACATATATATATATATATATATATATATATATATATATATATATATATATATACATATATACATATATATATATATATATATATATACATATATACATATATATATATATATATATATATATATATATATATATATATATATATACATATACATATATATACATATATACATATATATATATATATATATACATATATACATATACATATATACATATATATATACATATATAATATATACATATGCAATATATATATTATTATATACATATATATATATATATGCATATATATATATACATATTATAATATATATAATAATAATATTATTATTAATATATATGTATGCGTATATATATATACATGCAATAATGCATGTATATATGTGGGTGTTGTGTGTGTGTATGTGTGTGTGCGCGTGCGTGTGTGTGTGTGTGTGTGTGTGTGTGTGTGCGTGTGTGCGTGCGTGTGTGTGTGTGTGTGTGTGTGCGGCATGCAGTGCAGTATTAATGTGTGTGTGTGTGTGCTGGCGTAATGTTATGCGTGCGTAATAATAATATTAATGCGTACGTAATGCGTACGTAATAATTATTATTAATACTGTGTAAATCGTGTTATTAATGTCAGTGTGTCATTGGTTGTGTGTGTGTGTGCGTGTGCATTGATGCGTGATATTAATTGATGTGTGCGTGTGCGTGTGTGTGTG